>NW_027672714.1:0-43000 GCF_964165515.1 Mesoplodon bidens | reverse complement strand
GGAAGTGCCCTTGGCTCTGTAGCTCTGTTGTTTACTTGTTTTAGGGAACACAATGCACTCCTCCAGTGAGGCAGTTGGCAATTCACATCCCGCCTATCAGCATAACAAGGCTCCCTGTTCTCCAGGGCCTGTCTTGCCTTTCTGGTTTTTACACATTTGTGGATGTCCCTTTTGACCGGTGGGAAGTGATACTTCTTTGTAGTGCAGATTTGCATTGCCCGCTTTCTTGCTTGGCCAAAACGGGCGTAGGCTTTTTCTCCTGAATATATTCAGGAGAAAACGCGTACACCCTTTTTGGCCAAGTGCTTCATTGTTGAAGATGTGCCCCTCTTCCTGTGCTTTAAAGGCGATTCCAACGTACCTCTTGAAATCTGTTTCCTGCTATTTTACCTCGCTTTCAAGTCCGCCTCGTTGCCTTCCCTCAACAGATTTTTGGACGATAGCTGTCCTTTATTACTCTGCCAGTTTGTGAATTGCTGTGCCCCTGAGCTCTATTTTTCAACTCGTTTTTTGTGAGCTGAACGCAGGTCCAAAATTTTGGTTCAGGACCTATACTGGTTGCCGGTGGGTGGCTGAGACTTTGGTTAATTCTTCTTCCTGCCGGGAAATTAGAGTGACATACGCCCGCCCAAATGCCTAACAGCTAGTCTCTCATTAATTCTCCCTCTTCCCTTCCATCCTCTGCCAAATTGGCAACCTGTGCCAACCAGGAGCTTAAAGAAGCTGTCTCTCCAACTTGGGAGATTGATAGTGTAGCAGTTGGAAAGTGAAACCGGAGCACCAGGTGAGGGACTATTCGTTGAGTTTTAGAAACCTTTTGTATTCACAGTGTGTCCATTTTCTAGGTTTCCCATACATGTTATAGCTGTAGTTATATTCCCTTCAACCTGGAGAGTTGGGACCCTTGGAATGGGGGCCATGCATTATTGCTTTAAACGGTCTGCATTTGCTCACCCAATCTCACCAATCCTCTCAGTCCCAAGTGTTCAGCCTTATGACACATCCAGCTGCCATTGTAGATAGGGTCATTCCAAGTTTGATCAGAGACCCTGAAGGAATTGTAAAGAATTTCCCTGTACTTTTGTTTTGTTTTTGAAATTCCTTTTTATAGAGGGTTTGAGCTGATTCTCGCTGCCATGTTTATGCCAGTCTAGACGCACTTGATTCCCTTATGGAGACATATCAGTACATAGGTTTTAAGTTTCTTACTAGTCAGATCTATTCCTCTGCAGGAAATATGGCGTTTTGAGACCCTTTCACTGAGGACGGTGTAAGACTTTTCTATTCCACAGATTGTTTTTAGAATGGTTCCTCTGCTTATATGAAACTCTGGTTTTATGCATCACCCTACCTCTCCTTACCCCTTAAGCAGGCATAAGAGTTTTTTCTAAATGTGACACTCTGTTCTCTTTCCTAACTCAGTTCATGTGTAGCCATGTTTACAATATCTTCATAAGTGATATCTTATGATAAGTTTCTTTTTCTGTGTGACTTATTTCACTTAGAATCTTCGTACCTGTATCCACTCACTTTGCTGCTCCTGGCCTTATGACATTGATTACATGGCTGAGGGATATTCCATCCTACGTAAGTTCCACAATGTTTTGAACCATTTTTATATTTCCTGGGATATTTAAGGTGTACCCAAGTTGAGGTTCTTGTAAGCAGTGCAGCCCTAAATTTTGGGGTGGCTCTGTCTTATTGATTTTCAGTTTTCCCAAGGTATATTCCCTAGACTGGAAGTGCCCTTGGCTCTGTAGCTCTGTTGTTTACTTGTTTTAGGGACCACAATGCACTCCTCCAGTGAGGGAGTTGGCAATTTACATCCCGCCCATCAGCATAACAAGGCTCCCTGTTCTCCAGGGCCTGTCTTGCCTTTCTGGTTATTACACATTTTGTGGATGTCCCTTTTGCCCGGTGGGAAGTGATACTTGTTTGTAGTGCAGATTTGCATTGCCCGCTTGCTTGCTTGGCCAAAAAGGGCGTATGCGTTTTCTACTGATTATATTCAGGAGAAAACGCATACGCCCTTTTTGGCCAAGTGCGTCATTGTCGAACTTGTGCCCCTCTTCCTGTGCTTTAAAGGCGATTCCAACGTACCTCTTGAAATCTGTTTCCTGCTATTCTGCCTCGCTTTCAAATCCCCCTCATTGCCATCCCTCAACAGATTTTTGGACGATAGTTGTCATTTTTTACTCTGCCAGTTTGTGAATTGCTGTGCCCCTGAGCTCCATTTTTCAACTCGTATTTTGTGAGCTGAACGCAAGTCCAAAATTTTGGTTCAGGACCTATACTGGTTCCCGGAGGGTGGCTGAGACTTTGGTTAATTCTTCTTCCTGCTGGGATATTAGTGACATGTGCCCGTCCAAATGCCTTACAGCTAGTCTCTCATTGGTTCTCCCTATTCCCTTCCATCCTCTGCCAAATTGGCAACCTGTGCGAACCAGGAGGTTAAAGGGGTTGTCTCTCCAAGTTGGGAGATTGATAGTAAAGCAGTTGGAAAGTCAAACCGGAGCACCAGGAGAGGGACTATTCGTTGAGTTTTAGAAACCTTTTGTATTCACAGTGTGTCCATTCTCTAGGTTTCCCGTACATGTTATAGCTGTAGTAATATTCCCTTCAACCTGGAGAGTTGGGACCCATGGAATGGGGGCCATGCATTTTTGCTTTAAAGGGTCTGCATTTGCTCACCCAATCTCACCAATCCTCTCAGTCCCAAGTGTCCAGCCTTATGCCACATCCAGCTGTCATTGTAGATAGGGTCATTCCAGGTTTCCTCAGAGACCCTGAAGGAATTGTAAAGAATTTCCCTGTTTTTTGGTTTTGTTTTTGAAATTCCTTTTTATAGTGGGTTTGAGCTGATTCGCGCTGCCATGTTTATGCCAGTCTAGACACACTTGATTCCCTTACGGAGACATATCAATACATAGCTTTTAAGTTTCTTACTAGTCAGATCTATTCCTCTGTGGGAAATATGGGGTTTTCAGTCCCTTTCACTGAGGAAGGTGTAGGTCTTGTCTATTCAAAAGTTGGTTTTAGAAACTGTACCTGAGCTTATATCAAACTCTGGTTTTATTCATCACCCCACATCTCCTTCCCCTTAAGCAGGCATAAGAGTGTTTTCTAAATGTGAGACTCTGTTCTCTTTCCTACCTCAGTCCATGAGTAGCCATGTTTACAGGATCTTCATAAGTGATATCTTATGAGAAGTTCCTTTTTCTGTGTGACTTATTTCACTTAGAATCATCGTACCTGAATCCACTCACTTTGCTGCACCTGGTCTCATGACGTTGATTTCACGGCTGAGGGATATTCCATCCTACATAATCACCACAAATTTTTGAACCATTTTTATATTTCCTGGGATATTTAAGGTGTACCCAAGTTGAGGTTCTTGTAAACAGTGCAGCCCTAAATATGGGTGTGGCTCTGTCTTATTGATTTTCAGTTTTCCCAAGGTATATTCCCTAGCCTGGACGTGCCCTTGGCTCTGTAGTTCAGTTGTTTACTTGTTTTAGGGAACACAATGCACTCCTCCAGTGAGGCAGTTGGCAATTTACATCCCACCCATCAGGATAAGAAGGCTCCCTGTTCTCCAGGGCCTGTCTTGCCATTCTGGTTTTTACACATTTTGTGGATGACCCGTTTGACCGGTGGGAAGTGATACTTCTTTGTAGTGCAGATTTGCATTGCCCACTTGCTTGCTTGGCCAAAAAGGGCGTATGCGTTTTCTCCTGAATATATTCAGGAGAAAACGCATACGCCCTTTTTGGCCAAGTGCGTCATTGTCGAAGTTGTGCCCCTCTTCCTGTGCTTTAAAGGCGATTCCAACATACCTCTTGAAATCTGTTTCCTGCTATTCTGCCTCACTTTCAAGTCCGCCTCGTTCCCTTCCCTCAACAGATTTTTGGACGATAGTTGTCATTTATTTCTCTGCCAGTTGTGAATTGCTGTGCCCCTGAGCTCCATTTTTCAACTCATTTTTTGTGAGATGTACGCGAGTCCAAAATTTTGGTTCCAGACCTATATTGGTTTTCGGTTGGTGGCTGAGACTTTGGTTAATTCTTCTTCCTGCTGGGAAGTTAGAGTGACATGTGCCCTTCCAAATGCCTAACAGCTAGGCTCTCATTGGTTCTCCCTCTTCCCTTCCATCCTCTGCCAAATTGGCAACCTGTGCGAACAAGGAGGTTAAAGGGGCTGTCTCTCAAAGATGGAAGATTGATAGTAAAGCAGTTGGAAAGTCAAACCGGAGCACCAGGAGAGGGACTATTCGTTGAGATTTAGATGCGTTTTGTATTCACAGTGTGCCCATTCTCTAGGTTTCCCGTACATGTTATAGCTGTAGTAATATTCCCTTCAACCTGGAGAGTTCGGACCCATGGAATGGGGTCCATGCATTTTTGCTTTAAAGGGTCTGCATTTGCTCACCCAATCTCACCAATCCTCTCAGTCCCAAGTGTCCAGCCTTATGCCACCTCCAGCTGTCATTGTAGATAGGGTCATTCCAGGTTTCATCAGAGACCCTGAAGGAATTGTAAAGAATTTCCCTGTTTTTGGTTTTGTTTTTGAAATTCCTTTTTATAGTGGGTTTGAGCTGATTCTCACTGCCATGTTTATGCCAGTCTAGACACACTTGATTCCCTTACAGAGACATATCAATACATAGGTTTTAAGTTTCTTACTACTCAGATCTATTCCTCTGCGGGAAATATGGGGTTTTGAGTCCCTTTCACTGAGGAAGGTGTAGGTCTTGTCTATTCCAAAGATGGTTATAGAAATGGTACCTGTACTTATGTCAAACTCTGGTTTTATGCATCACCCCACCTCTCTTTCCCCCTTTAGCAGGCATAAGAGTGTTTTCTAAATGTGAGACTCTGTTCTCTTTCCTAACTCAGTTCATGTGTAGCCATGTTTACAGGATCTTCATAAGTGATATCTTATGATAAGTTTCTTTTTCTGTGTGACTTATTTCACTTAGAATCATCGTACCTGAATCCACTCACTTTGCTGCTCCTGGTCTTATGACATTGATTTCATGGCTGAGGGATATTCCATCGTACATAAGTACCACTGTTTTTTGAACCATTTTTATATTTCCTGGGATATTTAAGGTGTACCCAAGTTGAGGTTCTTGTAAGCAGTGCAGCCCTAAATTTGGGGGTGGCTCTGCATTATTGATATTCAGTTTTCCCAAGGTATATTCCCTAGACTGGAAGTGCCCTTGGCTCTGTAGCTCTGTTGTTTACTTGTTTTAGGGAACACAATGCACTCCTCCAGTGAGGCAGTTGGCAATTCACATCCCGCCTATCAGCATAACAAGGCTCCCTGTTCTCCAGGGCCTGTCTTGCCTTTCTGGTTTTTACACATTTGTGGATGTCCCTTTTGACCGGTGGGAAGTGATACTTCTTTGTAGTGCAGATTTGCATTGCCCGCTTTCTTGCTTGGCCAAAACGGGCGTAGGCTTTTTCTCCTGAATATATTCAGGAGAAAACGCGTACGCCCTTTTTGGCCAAGTGCTTCATTGTTGAAGATGTGCCCCTCTTCCTGTGCTTTAAAGGCGATTCCAACGTACCTCTTGAAATCTGTTTCCTGCTATTTTACCTCGCTTTCAAGTCCGCCTCGTTGCCTTCCCTCAACAGATTTTTGGACGATAGCTGTCCTTTATTACTCTGCCAGTTTGTGAATTGCTGTGCCCCTGAGCTCTATTTTTCAACTCGTTTTTTGTGAGCTGAACGCAGGTCCAAAATTTTGGTTCAGGACCTATACTGGTTGCCGGTGGGTGGCTGAGACTTTGGTTAATTCTTCTTCCTGCCGGGAAATTAGAGTGACATACGCCCGCCCAAATGCCTAACAGCTAGTCTCTCATTAATTCTCCCTCTTCCCTTCCATCCTCTGCCAAATTGGCAACCTGTGCCAACCAGGAGCTTAAAGAAGCTGTCTCTCCAACTTGGGAGATTGATAGTGTAGCAGTTGGAAAGTGAAACCGGAGCACCAGGTGAGGGACTATTCGTTGAGTTTTAGAAACCTTTTGTATTCACAGTGTGTCCATTTTCTAGGTTTCCCATACATGTTATAGCTGTAGTTATATTCCCTTCAACCTGGAGAGTTGGGACCCTTGGAATGGGGGCCATGCATTATTGCTTTAAACGGTCTGCATTTGCTCACCCAATCTCACCAATCCTCTCAGTCCCAAGTGTTCAGCCTTATGACACATCCAGCTGCCATTGTAGATAGGGTCATTCCAAGTTTGATCAGAGACCCTGAAGGAATTGTAAAGAATTTCCCTGTACTTTTGTTTTGTTTTTGAAATTCCTTTTTATAGAGGGTTTGAGCTGATTCTCGCTGCCATGTTTATGCCAGTCTAGACGCACTTGATTCCCTTATGGAGACATATCAGTACATAGGTTTTAAGTTTCTTACTAGTCAGATCTATTCCTCTGCAGGAAATATGGCGTTTTGAGACCCTTTCACTGAGGACGGTGTAAGACTTTTCTATTCCACAGATTGTTTTTAGAATGGTTCCTCTGCTTATATGAAACTCTGGTTTTATGCATCACCCTACCTCTCCTTACCCCTTAAGCAGGCATAAGAGTTTTTTCTAAATGTGACACTCTGTTCTCTTTCCTAACTCAGTTCATGTGTAGCCATGTTTACAATATCTTCATAAGTGATATCTTATGATAAGTTTCTTTTTCTGTGTGACTTATTTCACTTAGAATCTTCGTACCTGTATCCACTCACTTTGCTGCTCCTGGCCTTATGACATTGATTACATGGCTGAGGGATATTCCATCCTACGTAAGTTCCACAATGTTTTGAACCATTTTTATATTTCCTGGGATATTTAAGGTGTACCCAAGTTGAGGTTCTTGTAAGCAGTGCAGCCCTAAATTTTGGGGTGGCTCTGTCTTATTGATTTTCAGTTTTCCCAAGGTATATTCCCTAGACTGGAAGTGCCCTTGGCTCTGTAGCTCTGTTGTTTACTTGTTTTAGGGACCACAATGCACTCCTCCAGTGAGGGAGTTGGCAATTTACATCCCGCCCATCAGCATAACAAGGCTCCCTGTTCTCCAGGGCCTGTCTTGCCTTTCTGGTTATTACACATTTTGTGGATGTCCCTTTTGCCCGGTGGGAAGTGATACTTGTTTGTAGTGCAGATTTGCATTGCCCGCTTGCTTGCTTGGCCAAAAAGGGCGTATGCGTTTTCTACTGATTATATTCAGGAGAAAACGCATACGCCCTTTTTGGCCAAGTGCGTCATTGTCGAACTTGTGCCCCTCTTCCTGTGCTTTAAAGGCGATTCCAACGTACCTCTTGAAATCTGTTTCCTGCTATTCTGCCTCGCTTTCAAATCCCCCTCATTGCCAACCCTCAACAGATTTTTGGACGATAGTTGTCATTTTTTACTCTGCCAGTTTGTGAATTGCTGTGCCCCTGAGCTCCATTTTTCAACTCGTATTTTGTGAGCTGAACGCAAGTCCGAAATTTTGGTTCAGGACCTATACTGGTTCCCGGAGGGTGGCTGAGACTTTGGTTAATTCTTCTTCCTGCTGGGATATTAGTGACATGTGCCCGTCCAAATGCCTTACAGCTAGTCTCTCATTGGTTCTCCCTATTCCCTTCCATCCTCTGCCAAATTGGCAACCTGTGCGAACCAGGAGGTTAAAGGGGTTGTCTCTCCAAGTTGGGAGATTGATAGTAAAGCAGTTGGAAAGTCAAACCGGAGCACCAGGAGAGGGACTATTCGTTGAGTTTTAGAAACCTTTTGTATTCACAGTGTGTCCATTCTCTAGGTTTCCCGTACATGTTATAGCTGTAGTAATATTCCCTTCAACCTGGAGAGTTGGGACCCATGGAATGGGGGCCATGCATTTTTGCTTTAAAGGGTCTGCATTTGCTCACCCAATCTCACCAATCCTCTCAGTCCCAAGTGTCCAGCCTTATGCCACATCCAGCTGTCATTGTAGATAGGGTCATTCCAGGTTTCCTCAGAGACCCTGAAGGAATTGTAAAGAATTTCCCTGTTTTTTGGTTTTGTTTTTGAAATTCCTTTTTATAGTGGGTTTGAGCTGATTCTCGCTGCCATGTTTATGCCAGTCTAGACACACTTGATTCCCTTACGGAGACATATCAATACATAGCTTTTAAGTTTCTTACTAGTCAGATCTATTCCTCTGTGGGAAATATGGGGTTTTCAGTCCCTTTCACTGAGGAAGGTGTAGGTCTTGTCTATTCAAAAGTTGGTTTTAGAAACTGTACCTGAGCTTATATCAAACTCTGGTTTTATTCATCACCCCACATCTCCTTCCCCTTAAGCAGGCATAAGAGTGTTTTCTAAATGTGAGACTCTGTTCTCTTTCCTACCTCAGTCCATGAGTAGCCATGTTTACAGGATCTTCATAAGTGATATCTTATGAGAAGTTCCTTTTTCTGTGTGACTTATTTCACTTAGAATCATCGTACCTGAATCCACTCACTTTGCTGCACCTGGTCTCATGACGTTGATTTCACGGCTGAGGGATATTCCATCCTACATAATCACCACAAATTTTTGAACCATTTTTATATTTCCTGGGATATTTAAGGTGTACCCAAGTTGAGGTTCTTGTAAACAGTGCAGCCCTAAATATGGGTGTGGCTCTGTCTTATTGATTTTCAGTTTTCCCAAGGTATATTCCCTAGCCTGGACGTGCCCTTGGCTCTGTAGTTCAGTTGTTTACTTGTTTTAGGGAACACAATGCACTCCTCCAGTGAGGCAGTTGGCAATTTACATCCCACCCATCAGGATAAGAAGGCTCCCTGTTCTCCAGGGCCTGTCTTGCCATTCTGGTTTTTACACATTTTGTGGATGACCCGTTTGACCGGTGGGAAGTGATACTTCTTTGTAGTGCAGATTTGCATTGCCCACTTGCTTGCTTGGCCAAAAAGGGCGTATGCGTTTTCTCCTGAATATATTCAGGAGAAAACGCATACGCCCTTTTTGGCCAAGTGCGTCATTGTCGAAGTTGTGCCCCTCTTCCTGTGCTTTAAAGGCGATTCCAACATACCTCTTGAAATCTGTTTCCTGCTATTCTGCCTCACTTTCAAGTCCGCCTCGTTCCCTTCCCTCAACAGATTTTTGGACGATAGTTGTCATTTATTTCTCTGCCAGTTGTGAATTGCTGTGCCCCTGAGCTCCATTTTTCAACTCATTTTTTGTGAGATGTACGCGAGTCCAAAATTTTGGTTCCAGACCTATATTGGTTTTCGGTTGGTGGCTGAGACTTTGGTTAATTCTTCTTCCTGCTGGGAAGTTAGAGTGACATGTGCCCTTCCAAATGCCTAACAGCTAGGCTCTCATTGGTTCTCCCTCTTCCCTTCCATCCTCTGCCAAATTGGCAACCTGTGCGAACAAGGAGGTTAAAGGGGCTGTCTCTCAAAGATGGAAGATTGATAGTAAAGCAGTTGGAAAGTCAAACCGGAGCACCAGGAGAGGGACTATTCGTTGAGATTTAGATGCGTTTTGTATTCACAGTGTGCCCATTCTCTAGGTTTCCCGTACATGTTATAGCTGTAGTAATATTCCCTTCAACCTGGAGAGTTCGGACCCATGGAATGGGGTCCATGCATTTTTGCTTTAAAGGGTCTGCATTTGCTCACCCAATCTCACCAATCCTCTCAGTCCCAATTGTCCAGCCTTATGCCACCTCCAGCTGTCATTGTAGATAGGGTCATTCCAGGTTTCATCAGAGACCCTGAAGGAATTGTAAAGAATTTCCCTGTTTTTGGTTTTGTTTTTGAAATTCCTTTTTATAGTGGGTTTGAGCTGATTCTCACTGCCATGTTTATGCCAGTCTAGACACACTTGATTCCCTTACAGAGACATATCAATACATAGGTTTTAAGTTTCTTACTACTCAGATCTATTCCTCTGCGGGAAATATGGGGTTTTGAGTCCCTTTCACTGAGGAAGGTGTAGGTCTTGTCTATTCCAAAGATGGTTATAGAAATGGTACCTGTACTTATGTCAAACTCTGGTTTTATGCATCACCCCACCTCTCTTTCCCCCTTTAGCAGGCATAAGAGTGTTTTCTAAATGTGAGACTCTGTTCTCTTTCCTAACTCAGTTCATGTGTAGCCATGTTTACAGGATCTTCATAAGTGATATCTTATGATAAGTTTCTTTTTCTGTGTGACTTATTTCACTTAGAATCATCGTACCTGAATCCACTCACTTTGCTGCTCCTGGTCTTATGACATTGATTTCATGGCTGAGGGATATTCCATCGTACATAAGTACCACTGTTTTTTGAACCATTTTTATATTTCCTCGGATATTTAAGGTGTACCGAAGTTGAGGTTCTTGAAAGCAGTGCAGCCCTAAATTTGGGGGTGGCTCTTATTGATTTTTAGTTTTCCCAAGGTATTTTCACTAGACTGGAAGTGCCCTTGGCTCTGTAGCTCTGTTGTTTACTTGTTTTAGGGAACGCAATGCACTGCTCCAGTGAGGCAGTTGGCAATTCACATCCCGCCCATCAGCATAACAAGGCTCCCTGTTCTCCAGGGCCTCTCTTGCCTTTCTGGTTTTTACATATTTTGTGGATGTCCCTTTTGACCGGAGGAAAGTGATACTTTTTGTAGTGCAGATTTGCATTGCCCGCTTGCTTGCTTGGCCAAAAAGGGCGTATGGGTTTTCTCCTGAATATATTCAGGAGAAAATGAATACGCCCTTTTTGGCCCAGTGCGTCATTGTCAGAGTTGTGCCCCTCTTCCTGTGCTTTAAAGGAGATTCCAACGTACCTCTTGAAATCTGTTTCCTGCTATTCTGCCTCGCTTTCAAGTCCGCCTCATTCCCTTCCCTCAACAGATTTTTGGACGATAGTTGTCCTTTATTACTCTGCCAGTTTGTGAATTGCTGTGCCACTGAGCTCCATTTTTCAACTCGTTTTTTGTGAGCTGAACGCAAGTCCAAAATTTTGGTTCAGGACCTATACTGGTTCCCGGTGGGTGGCTGAGACTTTGGTTAATTATTCTTCCTGCCGGTAAATTAGAGTTACGTGTGCCCGTCCAAATGCCTAACAGCTACTCTCTCATTTGTTCTCCCTCTTCCCTTCCATCCTCTGCCAAATTGGCAACCTGTGCGAACCAGGAGCTTAAAGGGGCTGTCTCTTCTAGTTGGAAGATTGATAGTAAAGCAGTTGGGAAGCCAAACTGGGGCACCAGGAGTGGGTCTATTCGTTGAGTATTAGAAACCTTTTGTATTCACAGTGTGTCCATTCTCTATGTTTCCCGTACATGTTATAGCTGTAGTAATATTCCCTTCAACATGGAGAGTTGGGACCCATGGAATGGGGCCATGCATTTTTGCTCTAAACGGTCTGCATTTGCTCACCCAATCTCACCAATCCTCTCAGTCCCAAGTGTCCAGCCTTATGCCACATCCAGCTGTAATTGTAGATAGGGTCATTCCAGGTTTCATCAGAGACCTTAAAGGAATTGTAAAGAATTTCCCTGTTTTTTGGTTTTGTTTTTGAAATTCCTTTTTATAGTGGGTTTGAGCTGATTCTTGCTGCCATGTTTATGCCAGTCTAGACACACTTGATTCCCTTACGGAGACATATCAATACATAGCTTTTAAGTTTCTTACTAGTAAGATCTATTCCTCTGTGGGAAATATGGGGTTTTCAGTCCCTTTCACTGAGGAAGGTGTAGGTCTTGTCTATTCAAAAGTTGGTTTTAGAAACTGTACCTGAGCTTATATCAAACTCTGGTTTTATTCATCACCCCAAATCTCCTTCCCCTTAAGCAGGCATAAGAGTGTTTTCTAAATGTGAGACTGTGTTCTCTTTCCTACCTCAGTTCATGAGTAGCCATGTTTACAGGATCTTCATAAGTAATATCTTATGATAAGTTCCTTTTTCTGTGTGACTTATTTCACTTAGAATCATCGTACCTGAATCCACTCACTTTGCTGCACCTCGTCTCATGACGTTGATTTCACGGCTGAGGGATATTCCATCCTACATAAGCACCACAAATTTTTGAACCATTTTTATATTTCCTGGGATATTTAAGGTGTACCCAAGTTGAGGTTCTTGTAAACAGTGCAGCCCTAAATATGGGGGTGGCTCTGTCTTATTGATTTTCAGTTTTCCCAAGGTATATTCCCTAGCCTGGACGTGCCCTTGGCTCTGTAGCTCAGTTGTTTACTTGTTTTAGGGAACACAATGCACTCCTCCAGTGAGGCAGTTGGCAATTTACATCCCACTCATCAGGATAAGAAGGCTCCCTGTTCTCCAGGGCCTGTCTTGCCTTTCTGGTTTTTACACATTTTGTGGATGACCCGTTTGACCGGTGGGAAGTGATACTTCTTTTTAGTGCAGATTTGCATTGCCCGCTTGCTTGCTTGGCCAAAAAGGGCGTATGCGTTTTCTCCTGAATATATTCAGGAGAAAACGCATACGCCCTTTTTGGTCAAGTGCGTCATTGTCGAAGTTGTGCCCCTCTTCCTGTGCTTTAAAGGCGATTCCAACATACCTCTTGAAATCTGTTTCCTGCTATTCTGCCTCGCTTTCAAGTCCGCCTCGTTCCCTTCCCTCAACAGATTTTTGGACGATAGTTGTCATTTATTTCTCTGCCAGTTGTGAATTGCTGTGCCCCTGAGCTCCATTTTTCAACTCGTTTTTTGTGAGATGTACGCGAGTCCAAAATTTTGGTTCCAGACCTATACTGGTTTTCGGTGGGTGGCTGAGACTTTGGTTAATTCTTCTTCCTGCTGGGAAGTTAGAGTGACATGCGCCCTTCCAAATGCCTAACAGCTAGGCTCTCATTGGTTCTCCCTCTTCCCTTCCATCCTCTGCCAAATTGGCAACCTGTGCGAACAAGGAGGTTAAAGGGGCTGTCTCTCAAAGTTGGAAGATTGATAGTAAAGCAGTTGGAAAGTCAAACCGGAGCACCAGGAGAGGGACTATTCGTTGAGATTTAGATACGTTTTGTATTCACAGTGTGTCCATTCTCTAGGTTTCCCGTACATGTTATAGCTGTAGTAATATTCCCTTCAACCTGGAGAGTTCGGACCCATGGAATGGGGCCCATGCATTTTTGCTTTAAAGGGTCTGCATTTGCTCACCCAATCTCACCAATCCTCTCAGTCCCAAGTGTCCAGCCTTATGCCACCTCCAGCTGTCATTGTAGATAGGGTCATTCCAGGTTTCATCAGAGACCCTGAAGGAATTGTAAAGAATTTCCCTGTTTTTTGGTTTTGTTTTTGAAATTCCTTTTTATAGTGGGTTTGAGCTGATTCTTGCTGCCATGTTTATGCCAGTCTAGACACACTTGATTCCCTTACGGAGACATATCAATACATAGGTTTTAAGATTCTTACTAGTCAGATCTATTCCTCTGCGGGAAATATGGGGTTTTGAGTCCCTTTCACTGAGGAAGGTGTAGGTCTTGTCTATTCCACAGTTGGTTATAGAAATGGTACCTGTGCTTATTTCAAATTCTGGTATTATGCATCACCCCACCTCTCCTTTCCCCTTAAGCAGGTATAAGAGGGTTTTCTAAATGTGAGACTCTGTTCTCTTTCCTAACTCAGTTCATGTGTAGTCATGTTTACAGGATCTTCATAAGTGATATCTTATGATAAGTTTCTCTTTCTGTTGAGTTATTTCACTTAGAATCATCGTACCTGAATCCACTCACTTTGCTGCTACTGGTCTTATGACATTGATTTCATGGCTGAGGGATATTCCATCGTACAAAAATACCACATTTTTGGAACCATTTTTTTTATTTCCTGGGATATTTAAGGTGTACCCAAGTTGAGGTTCTTGTAAGCAGTGCAGCCCTAAATTTGGGGGTGGCTCTGTCTTATTGATTTTCAGTTTTCCCAAGGTATATTCCCTAGACTGGAAGTGTCCTTGGCTTTGTAGCTCTCTTGTTTACTTGTTTTAGGGAACGCAATGCACTCCTCCAGTGAGGCAGTTGGCAATATACATCCCGCCCATCAGCATAACAAGGCTCCCTCTTCTCCAGGGCCTGTCTTGCCTTTCTGGTTTTTACACAATTGTGGATGTCCCTTTTGACCAGTGGGAAGTGATACTTCTTTGTAGTGCAGATTTGCATTGCCCGCTTGCTTGCTTGGCCAAAAAGGGCGTATGCATTTTCTCATGAATATATTCAGGAGAAAACACATACGCCCTTTTTGGCCAAGTGCGTCATTGTCGAAGTTGTGCCCCTCTTCCTGTGCTTTAAAGGCGATTCCAACGTACCTCTTGAAATCTGTTTCCTGCTATTCTGCCTCGCTTTCAAGTCCGCCTCATTGCCTTCCCTCAACAGATTTTTGGACGATAGTTGTCCTTTATTACTCTGCCAGTTTGTGAATTACTGTGCCCCTGAGCACCATTTTTCAACTCGTTTTTTCTGAGCTGAACGCAAGTCCCAAATATTGGTTCAGGACCTATACTGGTTCCCGGTGGGTGGCTGAGACACTGGTTAATTCTTCTTCCTGCCGGGAAATTAGAGTGACATTTGCCCGTCCAAATGCCTAACAGCTACTCTCTCATTGGTTCTCCCTCTTCCCTTCCATCCTCTGCCAAATTGGCAACCTGTGCGAACCAGGAGGTTAAAGGGGTTGTCTCTCCAAGTTGGGAGATTGATAGTAAAGCAGTTGGAAAGTCAAACCAGATCACCAGGAGAGGGACTACTCGTTGAGTTTTAGAAACCTTTTGTATTCACAGTGTGTCCATTCTCTAGGTTTCCCGTACATGTTATAGCTGTAGTAATATTCCCTTCAACATGGAGAGTTGGGACCCATGGAATGGGGGCCATGCATTTTGCTTTAAAGGGTCTGCATTTGCTCACCCTATGTCACCAATCCTCTCAGTCCCAAGTGTCCAGCCTTATGCCACATACAGCTGTCATTGTAGATAGGGTCATTCCAGGTTTCATCAGAGACCCTGAAGGAAATGTAAAGAATTTCCCTGTTTTTTGGTTTTGTTTTTGAAATTCCTTTTAATAGTGGGTTTGTGCTGATTCTCGCTGCCATTTTTATGCCAGTCTAGACACACTTGATTCCCTTACAGAGACATATCAATACATAGGTTTTAAGATTCTTAGTAGTCAGATCTATTCCTCTGCGGGAAATATGGGGTTTTGAGTCCCTTTCACTGAGGAAGGTGTAGGTCTTGTCTATTCCACAGTTGGTTATAGAAATGGTACCTGTGCTTATATCAAATTCTGGTTTTATGCATCACCCCACCTCTCCCTTCCCCTTAAGCAGGCATAAGAGGGTTTTCTAAATGTGAGACTCTGTTCTCTTTCCTAACTCAATTCATGTGTTGCCATGTTTACAGGATCTTCATAAGTGATATCATATGATAAGTTTCTTTTTCTGTGTGACTTATTTCACTTACAATCATCGTACCTGAATCTACTCACTTTGCTGCTCCTGGTCTTATGACATTGATTTTATGGCTGAGGGATATTCCATCGTACATAAATACCACAGTTTTTGGAACCATTTTTATATTTCCTGGGATATATAAGGTGTACCCAAGTTGAGGTTCTTGTAAGCAGTGCAGCCCTAAATTTGGGGGTGGCTCTGTCTTATTGATTTTCAGTTTTCCCAAGGTATATTCCCTAGACTGGAAGTGCCCTTGGCTCTGTAGCTCTGTTGTTTACTTGTTTTGGGGAAGGCAATGCACTCGTCCAGTGAGGCAGTTGGCAATTTACATCCCGCCCATCAGCATAACAAGGCTCCCTCTTCTCCAGGGCCTGTCTTGCCTTTCTGGTTTTTACACATTTGTGGATGTCCCTTTTGACCGGTGGGAAGTGATACTTCTTTGTAGTGCAGATTTGCATTGCCCGCTTGCTTGCTTGGCCAAAAAGGGCGAATGCGTTTTCTCCAGAATATATTCAGGAGAAAACACATACGCCCTTTTTGGCCAAGTGCGTCATTGTCGAAGTTGTGCCCCTCTTCCTGTGCTTTAAAGGCGATTCCAACGTACCTCTTGAAATCTGTTTCCTGCTATTCTGCCTCGCTTTCAAGTCCGCCTCGTTGCCTTCCCTCAACAGATTTTTGGACGATAGTTGTCCTTTATTACTCTGCCAGTTTGTGAATTGCTGTGCCCCTGAGCTCCATTTTTCAACTCCTTTTTTGTGAGCTGTACGCAAGTCCAAAATTTTGGTTCAGGACCTATACTGGTTCCCGGTGGGTGGCTGAGACTGTGGTTAATTCTTCTTCCTGCCGGGAAATTAGAATGTCATGTGCCCGTCCAAATGCCTAACAGCTACTCTCGCATTGGTTCTCCCTCTTCCCTTCCATCCTCTGCCAAATTGGCAACCTGTGCGAACCAGGAGGTTAAAGGGGTTGTCTCTCCAAGTTGGGAGATTGATAGTAAAGCAGTTGGAAAGTCAAACCGGAGCACCAGGAGAGGGACTACTCGTTGAGTTTTAGAAACCTTTTGTATTCACAGTGTGTCCATTCTCTAGGTTTCCCGTACATGTTATAGCTGTAGTAATATTCCCTTCAACATGGAGAGTTGGGACCCATGGAATGGGGGCCATGCATTTTTGCTTTAAAGGGTCTGCATTTGCTCACCCTATCTCACCAATCCTCTCAGTCCCAAGTGTCCAGCCTTATGCCACATCCAGCTGTCATTGTAGATAGGGTCATTCCAGGTTTCATCAGAGACCCTGAAGGAAATGTAAAGAATTTCCCTGTTTTTTGGTTTTGTTTTTTAAATTCCTTTTTATAGTGGGTTTGAGCTGATTCTCGCTGCCATTTTTATGCCAGTCTAGACACTCTTGATTCCCTTACAGAGACATATCAATACATAGGTTTTAAGATTCTTACTTGTCAGATCTATTCCTCTGCGGGAAATATGGGGTTTTGAGTCCCTTTCACTGAGGAAGGTGTAGGTCTTGTCTATTCCACAGTTGGTTATAGAAATGGTACCTGTGCTTATTTCAAATTCTGGTTTTATGCATCACCTCACCTCTCCTTTCCCCTTAAGCAGGCATAAGAGGGTTTTCTAAATGTGAGACTCTGTTCTCTTTCCTAACTCAGTTCATGTGTAGCCATGTTTATAGGATCTTCATAAGTGATGTCTTATGATAAGTTTCTTTTTCTGTGTGACTTATTTCACTTAGAATCATCGTACCTGAATCCACTCACTTTGCTGCTCCTGGTCTTATGACATTGATTTCATGGCTGAGGGATATTCCATCGTACAAAAATACCACAGTTTTTGGAACCATTTTATATTTCCTGGGATATTTAAGGTGTACCCAAGTTGAGGTTCTTGTAAGCAGTGCAGCCCTAAATTTGGGGGTGGCTCTGTCTTATTGATTTTCAGTTTTCCCAAGGTATATTCCCTAGACTGGAAGTGCCCTTGGCTCTGTAGCTCTGTTGTTTACTTGTTTTGGGGAAGGCAATGCACTCGTCCAGTGAGGCAGTTCGCAATTTACATCCCGCCCATCAGCATAACAAGGCTCCCTCTTCTCCAGGGCCTGTCTTGCCTTTCTGGTTTTTACACATTTGTGGATGTCCCTTTTGACCGGTGGGAAGTGATACTTCTTTGTAGTGCAGATTTGCATTGCCCGCTTGCTTGCTTGGCCAAAAAGGGCGAATGCGTTTTCTCCAGAATATATTCAGGAGAAAACACATACGCCCTTTTTGTCCAAGTGCGTCATTGTCGAAGTTGTGCCCCTCTTCCTGTGCTTTAAAGGCGATTCCAACGTACCTCTTGAAATCTGTTTCCTGCTATTCTGCCTCGCTTTCAAGTCCACCTCGTTGCCTTCCCTCAACAGATTTTTGGACGATAGTTGTCCTTTATTACTCTGCCAGTTTGTGAATTGCTGTGCCCCTGAGCACCATTTTTCAACTCGTTTTTTGTGAGCTGTACGCAAGTCCAAAATTTTGGTTCAGTACCTATACTGGTTCCCGGTGGGTGGCTGAGACTGTGGTTAATTCTTCTTCCTGCCGGGAAATTAGAGTGTCATGTTCCCGTCCAAATGCCTAACAGCTACTCTCGCATTGGTTCTCCCTCTTCCCTTCCATCCTCTGCCAAATTGGCAACCTGTGCGAACCAGGAGGTTAAAGGGGTTGTCTCTCCAAGATGGGAGATTGATAGTAAAGCAGTTGGAAAGTCAAACCGGAGCACCAGGAGAGGGACTACTCGTTGAGTTTTAGAAACCTTTTGTATTCACAGTGTGTCCATTCTCTAGGTTTCCCGTACATGTTATAGCTGTAGTAATATTCCCTTCAACATGGAGAGTTGGGACCCATGGAATGGGGGCCATGCATTTTTGCTTTAAAGGGTCTGCATTTGCTCACCCTATCTCACCAATCCTCTCAGTCCCAAGTGTCCAGCCTTATGCCACATCCAGCTGTCATTGTAGATAGGGTCATTCCAGGTTTCATCAGAGACCCTGAAGGAAATGTAAAGAATTTCCCTGTTTTTTGGTTTTGTTTTTCAAATTCCTTTTTATAGTGGGTTTGAGCTGATTCTCGCTGCCATTTTTATGCCAGTCTAGACACACTTGATTCCCTTACAGAGACATATTAATACATAGGTTTTAAGATTCTTAGTAGTCAGATCTATTCCTCTGCGGGAAATATGGTGTTTTGAGTCCCCTTCACTGAGGAAGGTGTAGGTCTTGTCTATTCCACAGTTGGTTATAGAAATGGTACCTGTGCTTATTTCAAATTCTGGTTTTATGCATCACCCCACCTGTCCTTTCCCCTTAAGCAGGCATAAGAGGGTTTTCTAAATGTGAGACTCTGTTCTCTTTCCTAACTCAGTTCATGTGTAGCCATGTTTATAGGATCTTCATAAGTGATATCTTATGATAAGTTTCTTTTTCTGTGTGACTTATTTCACTTAGAATCATCGTACCTGAATCCACTCACTTTGCTGCTCCTGGTCTTATGACATTGATTTCATGGCTGAGGGATATTCCATCGTGCAAAAAGACCACAGTTTTTTGAACCATTTTTATATTTCTTGGGATATTTAAGGTGTACCCAAGTTGAGGTTCTTGTAAGCAGTGCAGCCCTAAATTTGGGGGTGGCTCTGTCTTATTGATTTTCAGTTTTCCCAAAGTATATTCCCTAGACTGGAAGTGCCCTTGGCTCTGTAGCTCTGTTGTTTACTTGTTTTAGGGAACGCAATGCACTCCTCCAGTGAGGCAGTTGGCAATTTACATCCCGCCCATCAGCATAACAAGGCTCCCTCTTCTCCAGGGCCTGTCTTGCCTTTCTGGTTTTTACACATTTGTGGATGTCCCTTTTGACCGGTGGGAAGTGATACTTCTTTGTAGTGCAGATTTGCATTGCCCGCTTGCTTGCTTGGCCAAAAAGGGCGTATGCGTTTTCTCCTGAATATATTCAGGAGAAAACACATACGCCCTTTTTGGCCAAGTGCATCATTGTCGAAGTTGTGCCCCTCTTCCTGTGCTTTAAAGGCGATTCCAACGTACCTCTTGAAATCTGTTTCCTGCTATTCTGCCTCGCTTTCAAGTCCGCCTCGTTGCCTTCCCTCAACAGATTTTTGGACGATAGTTGTCCTTTATTACTCTGCCAGTTTGTGAATTGCTGTGCCCCTGAGCTCCATTTTTCACCTCGTTTTTTGTGAGCTGTACGCAAGTCCAAAATTTTGGTTCAGGACCTATACTGGTTCCCGGTGGGTGGCTGAGACTGTGGTTAATTCTTCTTCCTGCCGGGAAATTAGAATGTCATGTGCCCGTCCAAATGCCTAACAACTACTCTCGCATTGGTTCTCCCTCTTCCCTTCCATCTTCTGCCAAATTGGCAACCTGTGTGAACCAGGAGGTTAAAGGGATTGTCTCTCCAATTTGGGAGATTGATAGTAAAGCAGTTGGAAAGTCAAACCGGAGCACCAGGAGAGGGACTACTCGTTGAGTTTTAGAAACCTTTTGTATTCACAGTGTGTCCATTCTCTAGGTTTCCCGTACATGTTATAGCTGTAGTAATATTCCCTTCAACATGGAGAGATGGGACCCATGGAATGGGGGCCATGCATTTTTGCTTTAAAGGGTCTGCATTTGCTCACCCTATCTCACCAATCCTCTCAGTCCCAAGTGTCCAGACTTATGCCACATCCAGCTGTCATTGTAGATAGGGTCATTCCAGGTTTCATCAGAGACCCTGAAGGAAATGTAAAGAATTTCCCTGTTTTTTGGTTTTGTTTTTGAAATTCCTTTTTATAGTGGGTTTGTGCTGATTCTCGCTGCCATTTTTATGCCAGTCTAGACACACTTAATTCCCTTACAGAGACATATCAATACATAGGTTTTAAGATTCTTAGTAGTCAGATCTATTCCTCTGCGGGAAATATGGGGTTTTGAGTCCCTTTCACTGAGGAAGGTGTAGGTCTTGTCTATTCCACAGTTGGTTATAGAAATGGTACCTGTGCTTATATCAAACTCTGGTTTTATGCATCACCCCACCTCTCCCTTCCCCTTAAGCAGGCATAAGAGGGTTTTCTAAATGTGAGACTCTGTTCTCTTTCCTAACTCAGTTCATGTGTTGCCTTGTTTACAGGATCTTCATAAGTGATATCATATGATAAGTTTCTTTTTCTGTGTGACTTATTTCACTTACAATCATCGTACCTGAATCCACTCACTTTGCTGCTCCTGGTCTTATGACATTGATTTTATGGCTGAGGGATATTCCATCGTACATAAATACCACGGTTTTTGGAACCATTTTTATAATTCCTGGGATATATAAGGTGTACCCAAGTTGAGGTTCTTGTAAGCAGTGCAGCCCTAAATTTGGGGGTGGCTCTGTCTTATTGATTTTCAGTTTTCCCAAGGTATATTCCCTAGACTGGAAGTGCCCTTGGCTCTGTAGCTCTGTTGTTTACTTGTTTTGGGGAAGGCAATGCACTCGTCCAGTGAGGCAGTTGGCAATTTACATCCCGCCCATCAGCATAACAAGGCTCCCTCTTCTCCAGGGCCTGTCTTGCCTTTCTGGTTTTTACACATTTGTGGATGTCCCTTTTGACCGGTGGGAAGTGATACTTCTTTGTAGTGCAGATTTGCATTGCCCGCTTGCTTGCTTGGCCAAAAAGGGCGAATGCGTTTTCTCCAGAATATATTCAGGAGAAAACACATACGCCCTTTTTGGCCAAGTGCGTCATTGTCGAAGTTGTGCCCCTCTTCCTGTGCTTTAAAGGCGATTCCAACGTACCTCTTGAAATCTGTTTCCTGCTATTCTGCCTCGCTTTCAAGTCCGCCTCGTTGCCTTCCCTCAACAGATTTTTGGACGATAGTTGTCCTTTATTACTCTGCCAGTTTGTGAATTGCTGTGCCCCTGAGCTCCATTTTTCAACTCGTTTTTTGTGAGCTGTACGCAAGTCCAAAATTTTGGTTCAGGACCTATACTGGTTCCCGGTGGGTGGCTGAGACTGTGGTTAATTCTTCTTCCTGCCGGGAAATTAGAATGTCATGTGCCCGTCCAAATGCCTAACAGCTACTCTCGCATTGGTTCTCCCTCTTCCCTTCCATCCTCTGCCAAATTGGCAACCTGTGCGAACCAGGAGGTTAAAGGGGTTGTCTCTCCAAGTTGGGAGATTGATAGTAAAGCAGTTGGAAAGTCAAACCGGAGCACCAGGAGAGGGACTACTCGTTGAGTTTTAGAAACCTTTTGTATTCACAGTGTGTCCATTCTCTAGGTTTCCCGTACATGTTATAGCTGTAGTAATATTCCCTTCAACATGGAGAGTTGGGACCCATGGAATGGGGGCCATGCATTTTTGCTTTAAAGGGTCTGCATTTGCTCACCCTATCTCACCAATCCTCTCAGTCCCAAGTGTCCAGCCTTATGCCACATCCAGCTGTCATTGTAGATAGGGTCATTCCAGGTTTCATCAGAGACCCTGAAGGAAATGTAAAGAATTTCCCTGTTTTTTGGTTTTGTTTTTCAAATTCCTTTTTATAGTGGGTTTGAGCTGATTCTCGCTGCCATTTTTATGCCAGTCTAGACACACTTGATTCCCTTACAGAGACATATTAATACATAGGTTTTAAGATTCTTAGTAGTCAGATCTATTCCTCTGCGGGAAATATGGTGTTTTGAGTCCCCTTCACTGAGGAAGGTGTAGGTCTTGTCTATTCCACAGTTGGTTATAGAAATGGTACCTGTGCTTATTTCAAATTCTGGTTTTATGCATCACCCCACCTGTCCTTTCCCCTTAAGCAGGCATAAGAGGGTTTTCTAAATGTGAGACTCTGTTCTCTTTCCTAACTCAGTTCATGTGTAGCCATGTTTATAGGATCTTCATAAGTGATATCTTATGATAAGTTTCTTTTTCTGTGTGACTTATTTCACTTAGAATCATCGTACCTGAATCCACTCACTTTGCTGCTCCTGGTCTTATGACATTGATTTCATGGCTGAGGGATATTCCATCGTGCAAAAAGACCACAGTTTTTTGAACCATTTTTATATTTCTTGGGATATTTAAGGTGTACCCAAGTTGAGGTTCTTGTAAGCAGTGCAGCCCTAAATTTGGGGGTGGCTCTGTCTTATTGATTTTCAGTTTTCCCAAAGTATATTCCCTAGACTGGAAGTGCCCTTGGCTCTGTAGCTCTGTTGTTTACTTGTTTTAGGGAACGCAATGCACTCCTCCAGTGAGGCAGTTGGCAATTTACATCCCGCCCATCAGCATAACAAGGCTCCCTCTTCTCCAGGGCCTGTCTTGCCTTTCTGGTTTTTACACATTTGTGGATGTCCCTTTTGACCGGTGGGAAGTGATACTTCTTTGTAGTGCAGATTTGCATTGCCCGCTTGCTTGCTTGGCCAAAAAGGGCGTATGCGTTTTCTCCTGAATATATTCAGGAGAAAACACATACGCCCTTTTTGGCCAAGTGCATCATTGTCGAAGTTGTGCCCCTCTTCCTGTGCTTTAAAGGCGATTCCAACGTACCTCTTGAAATCTGTTTCCTGCTATTCTGCCTCGCTTTCAAGTCCGCCTCGTTGCCTTCCCTCAACAGATTTTTGGACGATAGTTGTCCTTTATTACTCTGCCAGTTTGTGAATTGCTGTGCCCCTGAGCTCCATTTTTCACCTCGTTTTTTGTGAGCTGTACGCAAGTCCAAAATTTTGGTTCAGGACCTATACTGGTTCCCGGTGGGTGGCTGAGACTGTGGTTAATTCTTCTTCCTGCCGGGAAATTAGAATGTCATGTGCCCGTCCAAATGCCTAACAACTACTCTCGCATTGGTTCTCCCTCTTCCCTTCCATCTTCTGCCAAATTGGCAACCTGTGTGAACCAGGAGGTTAAAGGGATTGTCTCTCCAATTTGGGAGATTGATAGTAAAGCAGTTGGAAAGTCAAACCGGAGCACCAGGAGAGGGACTACTCGTTGAGTTTTAGAAACCTTTTGTATTCACAGTGTGTCCATTCTCTAGGTTTCCCGTACATGTTATAGCTGTAGTAATATTCCCTTCAACATGGAGAGATGGGACCCATGGAATGGGGGCCATGCATTTTTGCTTTAAAGGGTCTGCATTTGCTCACCCTATCTCACCAATCCTCTCAGTCCCAAGTGTCCAGACTTATGCCACATCCAGCTGTCATTGTAGATAGGGTCATTCCAGGTTTCATCAGAGACCCTGAAGGAAATGTAAAGAATTTCCCTGTTTTTTGGTTTTGTTTTTGAAATTCCTTTTTATAGTGGGTTTGTGCTGATTCTCGCTGCCATTTTTATGCCAGTCTAGACACACTTGATTCCCTTACAGAGACATATCAATACATAGGTTTTAAGATTCTTAGTAGTCAGATCTATTCCTCTGCGGGAAATATGGGGTTTTGAGTCCCTTTCACTGAGGAAGGTGTAGGTCTTGTCTATTCCACAGTTGGTTATAGAAATGGTACCTGTGCTTATATCAAACTCTGGTTTTATGCATCACCCCACCTCTCCCTTCCCCTTAAGCAGGCATAAGAGGGTTTTCTAAATGTGAGACTCTGTTCTCTTTCCTAACTCAGTTCATGTGTTGCCTTGTTTACAGGATCTTCATAAGTGATATCATATGATAAGTTTCTTTTTCTGTGTGACTTATTTCACTTACAATCATCGTACCTGAATCCACTCACTTTGCTGCTCCTGGTCTTATGACATTGATTTTATGGCTGAGGGATATTCCATCGTACATAAATACCACGGTTTTTGGAACCATTTTTATAATTCCTGGGATATATAAGGTGTACCCAAGTTGAGGTTCTTGTAAGCAGTGCAGCCCTAAATTTGGGGGTGGCTCTGTCTTATTGATTTTCAGTTTTCCCAAGGTATATTCCCTAGACTGGAAGTGCCCTTGGCTCTGTAGCTCTGTTGTTTACTTGTTTTGGGGAAGGCAATGCACTCGTCCAGTGAGGCAGTTGGCAATTTACATCCCGCCCATCAGCATAACAAGGCTCCCTCTTCTCCAGGGCCTGTCTTGCCTTTCTGGTTTTTACACATTTGTGGATGTCCCTTTTGACCGGTGGGAAGTGATACTTCTTTGTAGTGCAGATTTGCATTGCCCGCTTGCTTGCTTGGCCAAAAAGGGCGAATGCGTTTTCTCCAGAATATATTCAGGAGAAAACACATACGCCCTTTTTGGCCAAGTGCGTCATTGTCGAAGTTGTGCCCCTCTTCCTGTGCTTTAAAGGCGATTCCAACGTACCTCTTGAAATCTGTTTCCTGCTATTCTGCCTCGCTTTCAAGTCCGCCTCGTTGCCTTCCCTCAACAGATTTTTGGACGATAGTTGTCCTTTATTACTCTGCCAGTTTGTGAATTGCTGTGCCCCTGAGCTCCATTTTTCAACTCGTTTTTTGTGAGCTGTACGCAAGTCCAAAATTTTGGTTCAGGACCTATACTGGTTCCCGGTGGGTGGCTGAGACTGTGGTTAATTCTTCTTCCTGCCGGGAAATTAGAATGTCATGTGCCCGTCCAAATGCCTAACAGCTACTCTCGCATTGGTTCTCCCTCTTCCCTTCCATCCTCTGCCAAATTGGCAACCTGTGCGAACCAGGAGGTTAAAGGGGTTGTCTCTCCAAGTTGGGAGATTGATAGTAAAGCAGTTGGAAAGTCAAACCGGAGCACCAGGAGAGGGACTACTCGTTGAGTTTTAGAAACCTTTTGTATTCACAGTGTGTCCATTCTCTAGGTTTCCCGTACATGTTATAGCTGTAGTAATATTCCCTTCAACATGGAGAGTTGGGACCCATGGAATGGGGGCCATGCATTTTTGCTTTAAAGGGTCTGCATTTGCTCACCCTATCTCACCAATCCTCTCAGTCCCAAGTGTCCAGCCTTATGCCACATCCAGCTGTCCTTGTAGATAGGGTCATTCCAGGTTTCATCAGAGACCCTGAAGGAAATGTAAAGAATTTCCCTGTTTTTTGGTTTTGTTTTTTAAATTCCTTTTTATAGTGGGTTTGAGCTGATTCTCGCTGCCATTTTTATGCCAGTCTAGACACTCTTGATTCCCTTACAGAGACATATCAATACATAGGTTTTAAGATTCTTACTTGTCAGATCTATTCCTCTGCGGGAAATATGGGGTTTTGAGTCCCTTTCACTGAGGAAGGTGTAGGTCTTGTCTATTCCACAGTTGGTTATAGAAATGGTACCTGTGCTTATTTCAAATTCTGGTTTTATGCATCACCTCACCTCTCCTTTCCCCTTAAGCAGGCATAAGAGGGTTTTCTAAATGTGAGACTCTGTTCTCTTTCCTAACTCAGTTCATGTGTAGCCATGTTTATAGGATCTTCATAAGTGATGTCTTATGATAAGTTTCTTTTTCTGTGTGACTTATTTCACTTAGAATCATCGTACCTGAATCCACTCACTTTGCTGCTCCTGGTCTTATGACATTGATTTCATGGCTGAGGGATATTCCATCGTACAAAAATACCACAGTTTTTGGAACCATTTTATATTTCCTCGGATATTTAAGGTGTACCCAAGTTGAGGTTCTTGTAAGCAGTGCAGCCCTAAATTTGGGGGTGGCTCTGTCTTATTGATTTTCAGTTTTCCCAAGGTATATTCCCTAGACTGGAAGTGCCCTTGGCTCTGTAGCTCTGTTGTTTACTTGTTTTAGGGAACGCAATGCACTCCTCCAGTGAGGCAGTTGGCAATTTACATCCCGCCCATCAGCATAACAAGGCTCCCTCTTCTCCAGGGCCTGTCTTGCCTTTCTGGTTTTTACACATTTGTGGATGACCCTTTTGACCGGTGGGAAGTGATACTTCTTTGTAGTGCAGAATTGCTTTGCCCGCTTGCTTGCTTGGCCAAAAAGGGCGTATGCGTTTTCTCCTGAATACATTCAGGAGAAAACGCATACGCCCTTTTTATCCAAGTGCGTCATTGTCGAAGTTGTGCCCCTCTTCCTGTGCTTTAAAGGCGATTCCAACGTACCTCTTGAAATCTGTTTCCTGCTATTCTGCCTCGCTTTCAAGTCCACCTCGTTGCCTTCCCTCAACAGATTTTTGGACGATAGTTGTCCTTTATTACTCTGCCAGTTTGTGAATTGCTGTGCCCCTGAGCACCATTTTTCAACTCGTTTTTTGTGAGCTGTACGCAAGTCCAAAATTTTGGTTCAGTACCTATACTGGTTCCCGGTGGGTGGCTGAGACTGTGGTTAATTCTTCTTCCTGCCGGGAAATTAGAGTGTCATGTTCCCGTCCAAATGCCTAACAGCTACTCTCGCATTGGTTCTCCCTCTTCCCTTCCATCCTCTGCCAAATTGGCAACCTGTGCGAACCAGGAGGTTAAAGGGGTTGTCTCTCCAAGTTGGGAGATTGATAGTAAAGCAGTTGGAAAGTCAAACCGGAGCACCAGGAGAGGGACTACTCGTTGAGTTTTAGAAACCTTTTGTATTCACAGTGTGTCCATTCTCTAGGTTTCCCGTACATGTTATAGCTGTAGTAATATTCCCTTCAACATGGAGAGTTGGGACCCATGGAATGGGGTCCATGCATTTTTGCTTTAAAGGGTCTGCATTTGCTCACCCTATCTCAACAATCCTCTCAGTCCCAAGTGTCCAGCCTTATGCCACATCCAGCTGTCATTGTAGATAGGGTCATTCCAGGTTTCATCAGAGACCCTGAAGGAAATGTAAAGAATTTCCCTGTTTTTTGGTTTTGTTTTTCAAATTCCTTTTTATAGTGGGTTTGAGCTGATTCTCGCTGCCATTTTTATGCCAGTCTAGACACACTTGATTCCCTTACAGAGACATATCAATACATAGGTTTTAAGATTCTTAGTAGTCAGATCTATTCCTCTGCGGGAAATATGGTGTTTTGAGTCCCCTTCACTGAGGAAGGTGTAGGTCTTGTCTATTCCACAGTTGGTTATAGAAATGGTACCTGTGCTTATTTCAAATTCTGGTTTTATGCATCACCCCACCTGTCCTTTCCCCTTAAGCAGGCATAAGAGGGTTTTCTAAATGTGAGACTCTGTTCTCTTTCCTAACTCAGTTCATGTGTAGCCATGTTTATAGGATCTTCATAAGTGATATCTTATGATAAGTTTCTTTTTCTGTGTGACTTATTACACTTAGAATCATCGTACCTGAATCCACTCACTTTGCTGCTCCTGGTCTTATGACATTGATTTCATGGCTGAGGGATATTCCATCGTGCAAAAATACCACAGTTTTTTGAACCATTTTCATATTTCTTGGGATATTTAAGGTGTACCCAAGTTGAGGTTCTTGTAAGCAGTGCAGCCCTAAATTTGGGGGTGGCTCTGTCTTATTGATTTTCAGTTTTCCCAAAGTATATTCCCTAGAGTGGAAGTGCCCTTGGCTCTGTAGCTCTGTTGTTTACTTGTTTTAGGGAACGCAAAGAACTCCTCCAGTGAGGCAGTTGGCAATTTACATCCCGCCCATCAGCATAACAAGGCTCCCTCTTCTCCAGGGCCTGTCTTGCCTTTCTGGTTTTTACACATTTGTGGATGTCCCTTTTGACCGGTGGGAAGTGATACTTCTTTGTAGTGCAGATTTGCATTGCCCGCTTGCTTGCTTGGCCAAAAAGGGCGTATGCGTTTTCTCCTGAATATATTCAGGAGAAAACACATACGCCCTTTTTGGCCAAGTGCATCATTGTCGAAGTTGTGCCCCTCTTCCTGTGCTTTAAAGGCGATTCCAACGTACCTCTTGAAATCTGTTTCCTGCTATTCTGCCTCGCTTTCAAGTCTGCCTCGTTGCCTTCCCTCAACAGATTTTTGGACGATAGTTGTCTTTATTACTCTGCCAGTTTGTGAATTGCTGTGCCCCTGAGCTCCATTTTTCAACTCGTTTTTTGTGAGCTGTACGCAAGTCCAAAATTTTGGTTCAGGACCTATACTGGTTCCCGGTGGGTGGCTGAGACTGTGGCTAATTCTTCTTCCTGCCGGGAAATTAGAATGTCATGTGCCCGTCCAAATGCCTAACAACTACTCTCGCATTGGTTCTCCCTCTTCCCTTCCATCCTCTGCCAAATTGGCAACCTGTGCGCACCAGGAGGTTAAAGGGGTTGTCTCTCCAAGTTGGGAGATTGATAGTAAAGCAGTTGGAAAGTCAAACCGGAGCACCAGGCGAGGGACTACTCGTTGAGTTTTAGAAACCTTTTGTATTCACAGTGTGTCCATTCTCTAGGTTTCCCGTACATGTTATAGCTGTAGTAATATTCCCTTCAACATGGAGAGTTGGGACCCATGGAATGGGGGCCATGCATTTTTGCTTTAAAGGGTCTGCATTTGCTCACCCTATCTCACCAATCCTCTCAGTCCCAAGTGTCCAGCATTATGCTACATCCAGCTGTCATTGTAGATAGGGTCATTCCAGGTTTCATCAGAGACCCTGAAGGAAATGTAAAGAATTTCCCTGTTTTTTGGTTTTGTTTTTCAAATTCCTTTTTATAGTGGGTTTGAGCTGATTCTCGCTGCCATTTTTATGCCAGTCTAGACACACTTGATTCCCTTACAGAGACATATCAATACATAGGTTTTAAGATTCTTAGTAGTCAGATCTATTCCTCTGCGGGAAATATGGGGTTTTGAGTCCCTTTCACTGAGGAAGGTGTAGGTCTTGTCTATTCCACAGTTGGTTATAGAAATGGTACCTGTGCTTATTTCAAATTCTGGTTTTATGCATAACCCCACCTCTCCTTTCCCCTTAAGCAGGCATAAGGGTGTTTTCTAAATGTGAGACTCTGTTCTCTTTCCTGACTCAGTTCATGTGTAGCCATGTTTATAGGATCTTCATAAGTGATGTCTTATGATAAGTTTCTTTTTCTGTGTGACTTATTTCACTTAGAATCATCGTACCTGAATCCACTCACTTTGCTGCTCCTGGTCTTATGACATTGATTTCATGGCTGAGGGATATTCCATCGTACAAAAATACCACAGTTTTTGGAACCATTTTATATTTCCTGGGATATTTAAGGTGTACCCAAGTTGAGGTTCTTGTAAGCAGTGCAGCCCTAAATTTGGGGGTGGCTCTGTCTTATTGATTTTCAGTTTTCCCATGGTATATTCCCTAGACTGGAAGTGCCCTTGGCTCTGTAGCTCTGTTGTTTACTTGTTTTAGGGAACGCAATGCACTCATCCAGTGAGGCAGTTGGCAATTTACATCCCGCCCATCAGCATAACAAGGCTCCCTCTTCTCCAGGGCCTGTCTTGCCTTTCTGGTTTTTACACATTTGTGGATGACCCTTTTGACCGGTGGGAAGTGATACTTCTTTGTAGTGCAGAATTGCATTGCCCGCTTGCTTGCTTGGCCAAAAAGGGCGTATGCGTTTTCTCCTGAATACATTCAGGAGAAAACGCATATGCCCTTTTTGTCCAAGTGCGTCATTGTCGAAGTTGTGCCCCTCTTCCTGTGCTTTAAAGGCGATTCCAACGTACCTCTTGAAATCTGTTTCCTGCTATTCTGCCTCGCTTTCAAGTCCACCTCGTTGCCTTCCCTCAACAGATTTTTGGACGATAGTTGTCCTTTATTACTCTGCCACTTTGTGAATTGCTGTGCCCCTGAGCTCCATTTTTCAACTCGTTTTTTGTGAGCTGTACGCAAGTCCAAAATTTTGGTTCAGTACCTATACTGGTTCCCGGTGGGTGGCTGAGACTGTGGTTAATTCTTCTTCCTGCTGGGAAATTAGAGTGTCATGTGCCCGTCCAAATGCCTAACAGCTACTCTCGCATTGGTTCTCCCTCTTCCCTTCCATCCTCTGCCAAATTGGCAACCTGTGCGATCCAGGAGGTTAAAGGGGTTGTCTCTCCAAGTTGGGAGATTGATAGTAAAGCAGTTGGAAAGTCAAATCGGAGCACCAGGAGAGGGACTACTCGTTGAGTTTTAGAAACATTTTGTATTCACAGTATGTCCATTCTCTAGGTTTCCCGTACATGTTATAGCTGTAGTAATATTCCCTTCAACCTGTAGAGTTGGGACCCATGGAATGGGGGCCATGCATTTTTGCTTTAAAGGGTCTGCATTTGCTCACCCAAACTCACCAATCCTCTCAGTCCAAAGTGTCCAGCCTTTTGCCACATCCAGCTGTCATTTTAGATAGGTTCATTCCAGGTTTCATCAGAGACCCTGAAGGAAATGTAAATAATTTCCCTGTTTTTTGGTTTTGTTTTTGAAATTCCTTTTTATAGTGGGTTTGAGCTGATTCTCGCTGCCATGTTTATGCCAGTCTAGACACACTTGATTCCCTTACAGAGACATATCAATACATAGGTTTTAAGATTCTTACTAGTCAGATCTATTCCTCTCGGGAAATATGGGGTTTTGAGTCCCTTTCACTGAGGAAGGTGTAGGTCTTGTCTATTCCACAGTTGTTTATAGAAATTGTACCTGTGCTTATATCAAACTCTTGTTTTATGCATCACCCCACCTATCCTTTCCCCTTAAGCAGGCATAAGAGTGTTTTCTAAATGTGAGACACTGTTCTCTTTCCTAACTCATTTCATGTGTAGCCATGTTTACAGGATCTTCATACGTGATATCTATGTTAAGTTTCTTTTTCTGTGTGACTTATTTCACTTAGAATCATCGTACCTGAATCCACTCACTTTGCTGCTCCTGGTCTTATGACATTGATTTCATGGCTGAGGGATATTCCATCGTACATAAATACCACAGTTTTTTGAACCATTTTTATATTTCCTGGGATATTTAAGGTGTACCCAAGTTGAGTTTCTTGTAAGCAGTGCAGCCCTAAATTTGGGGGTGGCTCAGTCTTTTTGATTTTCAGTTTTCCCAAGGTATATTCCCTAGACTGGAAGTGCCCTTGGCTCTGTAGCTCTGTTTATGACTTGTTTTAGGGAACACAATGCACTCCTCCAGTGAGGCAGTTGGCAGTTTACATCCCGCCCATCAGCATAACAAGGGACCCTGTTCTCCAGGTCCTGTCTTGCCTTTCTGGTTTTTACACATTTTGTGGATGTCCCTTTTGCCTGGTGGGAAGAGATACTTCTTTTTAGTGCAGATTTGCATTGCCCGCTGGCTTCCTTGGCCAAAATGGGCATATGCGTTTTCTCCTGAATATATTCAGGAGAAAACTCATACGCCCTATTTGGCCAATTGCGTCATTGTCGAAATTGTGCCCCTCTTCCTGTGCTTTAAAGGCGATTCCAATGTACCTCTTGAAATCTGTTTCCTGCCATTCTGCCTAGCATTCAAGTCCGCCTCGTTGCCTTCCCTCAACAGATTTTTGGACGATAGTTGTCCTTTATTAATCCGCCAGTTTGTGAATTGCTGTGCCTCTGAGCTCCATTTTTCAACTCATGTTTTGTGAGCTGTACGCAAGTCCAAAATTTTGGTTCAGGACCTATACTGGTTCCCGGTGGGTGGCTGAGACTCTGGATAATTCTTCTTCCTGCCGGGAAATTAGAGTGACATGTGCCCGTCCAAATGCCTAACAGCTACTCTCTCATTGGTTCTCCCTCTTCCCTTCCATCCTCTGCCAAATTGGCAACCTGTGCGAACCAGGAAGTTAAAGGGGTTGTCTCTCCATGTTGGGAGATTGATAGTAAAGCAGTTGGAAAGTCAAACCGGAGCACCAGGAGAGGGACTATTCGTTGAGTTTTAGAAACCTTTTGTATTCACAGTGTGTCCATTCTCTAGGTTTCCCGTACATGTTATAGATGTAGTAATATTCCCTTCAACATGGAGAGTTGCGACCCATGGAATGGGGGCCATGCATTTTTGCTTTAAAGGGTCTGCATTTGTTCACCCAATCTCACCAATCCTCTCAGTCCCAAGTGTCCAGCCTTATGCCACATCCAGCTGTCATTGTAGATAGGGTCATTCCAGGTTTCATCAGAGACCCGGAAGGAAATGTAAAGATTTTCCCTGTTTTTAGGTTTTGTTTTTGAAATTCCTTTTTATAGTGGGTTTGAGCTGATTCTTGCTGCCATGTTTATGCCAGTCTAGACACACTTGATTCCCTTACAGAGACATATCAATACATAGGTTTTAAGATTCTTACTAGTCAGATCTATTCCTCTGCGGGAAATATGGGGTTTTGAGTCCCTTTCACTGAGGAAGGTGTAGGTCTTGTCTATTCCACAGTTGTTTATAGAAATGGTACCTGTGCTAATATCAAACTCTGCTTTTATGCATCACCCCACCTCTCCTTTCCCCTTAAGCAGGCATAAGAGTGTTTTCTAAATGTGAGACTCTGTTCTCTTTCCTAACTCAGTTCATGTGTAGCCATGTTTACAGGATCTTCATACGTGATATCTTATGATAAGTTTCTTTTTCTGTGTGACTTATTTCACTTAGAATCATCGCACCTGAATCCACTCACTTGTTGCTCCTGGTCTTATGACATTGATTTCATGGCTGAGGGATATTCCATCGTACATAAATACCACAGTTTTTTGAACAATTTTTATATTTCCTGGGATATTTAAGGTGTACCCAAGTTGAGGTTCTTGTAAGCAGTGCAGCCCTAAATTTGCGGGTGGCTCAGTGTTTTTGATTTTCAGTTTTCCCAAGGTATATTCCCTAGACTGGAAGTGCCCTTGGCTCGGTAGCTCTGTTTTTTACTTGTTTTAGGGAACACAATGCACTCCTCCAGTGAGGCAGTTGGCAGTTTACATCCCGCCCATCAGCATTACAAGGCTCCCTGTTCTCCAGGTCCTGTCTTGCCTTTCTGGTTTTTACACATTTTGTGGATGTCACTTTTGACTGGTGGGAAGAGATACTTCTTTGTAGTGCAGATTTGCATTGCCCGCTGGCTTCCTTGGCCAAAAAGGGCGTATGCGTTTTCTCCTGAATATATTCAGGAGAAAACGCATACACCCTATTTGGCCAAGTGTGTCATTGTCGAAGTTGTGCCCCTCTTCCTGTGCTTTAAAGGCGATTCCAACGTACCTCTTGAAATCTGTTTCCTGCCATTCTGCCTGGCTTTCAAGTCCGCCTCGTTGCCTTCCCTCAACAGATTTTTGGACGATAGTTGTCCTTTATTAATCTGCCAGTTTGTGAATTGCTGTGCCTCTGAGCTCCATTTTTCAACTCATGTTTTGTGAGCTGTACGCAAGTCCACAGTTTTGCTTCAGGATCTATACTGGTTCCCGGTGGGTGGCTGAGACTCTGGTTAATTCTTCTTCTTGCCGGGAAATTAGAGTGACATGTGCCCGTCCAAATGCCTAACAGCTACTCTCTCATTGGTTCTCCCTCTTCCCTTCCATCCTCTGCCAAATTGGCAACCTGTGCGAACCAGGAGGTTATGGGGTTGTTTCTCCCCAAGTTGGGAGATTGATAGTAAAGCAGTTGGAAAGTCAAACCGGAGCACCACGAGAGGGACTAATCGTTGAGTTTTAGAAACCTTTTGTATTCACAGTGTGTCCATTCTCTAGGTTTCCCGTACATGTTATAGCTGTAGTAATATTCCCTTCAACCTGGAGAGTTGGGACCCGTGGAATGGGGGCCATGCATTTTTGCTTTAAAGGGTCTGCATTTGCTCACCCAATCTCACCAATCCTCTCAGTCCCAAGTGTCCAGCCTTATGCCACATCCAGCTGTCATTGTAGATAGGGTCATTCCAGGTTTCATCAGAGACCCTGAAGGAAATGTAAAGAATTTCCCTGTTTTTTGGTTTTGTTTTTGAAATTCCTTTTTATAGTGGGTTTGAGCTGCTTCTCGCTGCCATGTTTATGCCAGTCTAGACACACTTCTTTCCCTTACAGAGACATATCAGTACATAGGTTTTAAGATTCTTACTAGTCAGATCTATACCTCTGCGGGAAATTTGGGGTTTTGAGTCCCTTTCACTGAGGAAGGTGTAGGTCTTGTCTATTCGACAGTTGTTTATAGAAATGGTACCTGTGCTTATATCAAACTCTGGTTTTATGCATCACCCCACCTCTCCTTTCCCCTTAAGCAGGCATAAGAGTGTTTTCTAAATGTGAGACTCTGTTCTCTTTCCTAACTCAGTTCATGTGTAGCCATGTTTACAGGATCTTCATAAGTGATATCTTATGATAAGTTTCTTTTTCTGTGTGACTTATTTCACTTAGAATCATCGTACCTGAATCCACTCACTTTGCTGCTCCTGGTCTTATGACATTGATTTCATGGCTGAGGGATATTCCATCGTACAAAAATACCATAGTTTTTTGGACCATTTTTATATTTCCTGGGATATTTAAGGTGTACCCAAGTTGAGGTTCTTATAAGCAGTGCATCCCTAAAATTGGGGGTGGCTCTGTCTTATTGATTTTCAGTTTTCCCAAGGTATATTCCCTAGACTGGAAGTGCCCTTGGCTCTCTAGCTCTGTTGTTTATTTGTTTTAGGGAATGCAATGCACTCCTCCAGTGAGGCAGTTGGCAATTTACATCCCGCCCATCAGCATAACAAGGCTCCCTGTTCTCCAGGGCCTGTCTTGCCTTTCTGGTTTCTACACATTTTGTGGATGTCCCTTTTGACCGGTGGGAAGTGATACTTCTTTGTAGTGCAGATTTCCATTGCCCGCTTTCCTGCTTGGCCAAAATGGTTGTATGCGTTTCCTCCTGAATATATTCAGGAGAAAACGCATACGCACTTTTTGGCCAAGTGCGTCATTGTCGAAGTTGTGCCCCTCTTCCTGTGCTTTAAAGGCGATTCCAACGTACCTCTTGAAATCTGTTTCCTGCTATTCTGCCTCGCTTTCTAGTCCGCCTCGTTGCCTTCCCTCAACAGATTTTTGGACGATAGTTGTCCTTTATTACTCTGCCAGTTTGTGAATTGCTGTGCCCCTGAGCTCCATTTTTCAACTCGTTTTTTGTGAGCTGTACGCAAGTCCAAAATTTTGGTACAGGACCTATACTGGTTCCCGGTGGGTGGCTGAGACTCTGGTTAATTCTTCTTCCTGCCGGGAAATTAGAGTGACATGTGCCCGTCCAAATGCCTAACAGCTACTCTCTCATTGGTACTCCCTCTTCCCTTCCATCCTCTGCCAAAATGGCAACCTGTGCGAACCAGGAAGTTAAAGGGGTTGTCTCTCCATGTTGGGAGATTGATAGTAAAGCAGTTGGAAAGTCAAACCGGAGCACCAGGAGAGGGACTACTCGTTGAGTTTTAGAAACCTTTTGTATTCACAGTGTGTCCATTCTCTAGGTTTCCCGTACATGTTATAGCTGTAGTAATATTCCCTTCAACCTGGAGAGTTGGGACATATGGAATGGGGGCCATGCATTTTTGCTTTAAAGGGTCTGCATTTGCTCACCCAATCTCACCAATCCACTCAGTCCCAAGTGTCCAGCCTTATGCCACATCCAGCTGTCATTGTAGATAGGGTCATTGCAGGTTTCATCAGAGACCCTGAAGGAAATGGAAGGAATTTCCCTGTTTTTTGGTTTTGTTTTTGAAATTCTTTTTATAGTGGGTTTGAGCTGATTCTCGCTGCCATGTTTATGCCAGTCTAGACACACTTGATTCCCTTACAGAGACATATCAATACATAGGTTTTAAGATTCTTACTAGTCAGATCTATTCCTCTGCGGGAAATATGGAGTTTTGAGTCCCTTTCACTGAGGAAGGTTTAGGTCTTGTCTATTCCACAGTTGTTTATAGAAATGGTACCTGTGCTTATATCAAACTCTGGTTTTATGCATCAACCCACCTCTCCTTTCCCCTTAAGCAGGCATAAGAGTGTTTTCTAAATGTAAGACTCTGTTCTCTTTCCTAACTCAGTTCATGTGTAGCCATGTTTACAGGATCTTCATAAGTGATATCTTATGATAAGTTTCTTTTTCTGTGTGACTTATTTCACTTAGAATCATCGTACCTGAATCCACTCACTTTGCTGCTCCTGGTCTTATGACATTGATTTCATGGCTGAGGGATATTCCATCGTACATAAATACCACTGTTTTTTGAAGCATTTTTATATTTCCTGGGAAATTTAAGGTGTACCCAAGTTGAGGTTCCTCTAAGCACTGCAGCCCTAAATTTGAGGGTGGCTCTCTCTTATTGATTATCAGTTTTCCCAAGGTATATTGCCTAGAAGGGAAGTGCCCTTGGCTCTGTAGCTCTGTTATTTACTTGTTTTAGGGAACACAATGCACTCCTCCAGTGAGGCAGTTAGCAATTTACATCCTGCCCATCAGCATAACAAGGCTCCCTGTTCTCCAGGGCCTGTCTTGCCTTTCTGGTTTTTACACATTTTGTGGATGTCTCTTTTGACCGGTGGGAAATGATACTTCTTTGTAGTGCAGATTTGCATTGCACGCTTGCTTGCTTGGCCAAAAATGGTGTATGTGTTTTCTCCTGAATATATTCAGTATAAAACCCATACGCACTTTTTGGCCAAGCGCATCATTGTCGAAGTTGTGCCCCGCTTCCTGTGCTTTAAAGACGATTCCAACGTACCTCTTGAAATCTGTTTCCTGCTATTCTGCCTCGCTTTCAAGACTGCCTCGTTACCATCCCTCAACAGATTTTTGGACGATAGTTGTCCTTTATTACTCTGCCAGTTTGTGTATTGCTGTGCCCCTGAGCTCCATTTATCAACTCGTTTTTTGTGAGCTAACCGGAAGTCCAAAATTTTGGTTCAGGACCTATACTGGTTTCCGTTGGCTGGCTGAGACTTTGGTTAATTCTTCTTCTTGCCGGGAAATTAGAGTGACATGTGCCCGTCCAAATGCCTAACAGCTACTCTCTCATTGTTTCTCCCTCTTCCCTTTCATCCTCTGCCATATTGGAAACCTGTGTGAAACAGGAGATTAAAGGTGGTGTCTCTCCAGGTTGGGAGACTGATAGTAAACCAGTTGGAAAGGCAAACCGGAGCACCCGGAGAGGGAATATTCGTTGAGTTTTAGAAACCTTTCGTATTCACAGTGTGTCCATTCTCTAGGTTTCACGTACATGTTATAGCTGTAGTAATATTCACTTCAACCTGGAGAGTGGGACCCATGGAATGGGTGCCATGCGTTATTGGTTTAAAGGGTCTGCATTTGCTCACCCGTTCTCACCAATCCTCTCAGTCCCATGTGTCCAGCCTTATGCCACATCCCGGTGTCATTTTAGATAGGGTCATTCCAGGTTTCATCAGAGACACTGAAGGAATTGTAAAGAATTTCCCTGTCTTCTGTTTTGTTTTTGAAATTCATTTTTATAGTGGTTTAAGCTGATTCTCGCTGCCATGTTTATGCCAGCCTGGACACACTTGATTCCCTTATGGAGACATATCAATACATAGGTTTTAAGATTATTACTAGTCAGATATAATCCTCTGTGGGAAATATGGGGTTTTGAGTCCCTTTCACTGAGGAAGGTGTAGGTCTTTTCTATTCCATGGTTGGTTTTTGGAACGGTACCTGTGCTTATATCAAACTCTGTTTTTATGTGTCACGCCACCTCTCCTTCCCCCTTAAGCAGTCATAAGAGTGTTTTCTAAATGTGAGACTCTGTTCTCTTTCCTAAATCAGTTCATGTGTAGCCATGTTTACAGGATCTTCATAAGTGATATCTTATGATAAGTTTCTTTTTCTGCGTGTCTTATTTCACTTAGAATCATCGTACCTGAATCCACTCATTTTGCTGCTACTGGTCTTATGACATTGAGTTCATGGCTGAGGGATATTCCATCGTATGTAAGTACCACAATTTTTTGAACCATTTTTATAGTTCCTGGGATATTTCAGGTGTACCCAAGTTGAGGTCCTTGTAAGCAGTGCAGCCCTAAATTTTGGGGTAGCTCTGTCTTATTGATTTTCAGTTTTCCCAAGGTATATTCCCTAGACTGGAAGTGCCCTTGGCTCTGTAGGTCTGTTGTTTACTTCTTTTAGGGAACAAAATGCACTCCTCCAGAGAGGCTGTTGGCAATATACATCCTGCCCATCAGCATAAAAAGGCTCCCTGTTCTCCAAGGCCTGTCTTGCCATTCTGCTTTTTACACATTTTGTGGTTGTCCCTTTTGACCGGTGGGAAGTGATACTTCTTTGTAGTGAAGATTTGCATTGCCCGCTTGCTTGCTTGGCCAAAATGGGCATAAGCATTTTCTCCTGAATATATTCAGGAGAAAATGCATACACCCTTTTTGGAAAAGTGCATCAATGTTGAAGTTGAGCCCCTCTTCCTGTGCTTTAATGGCAATTACAACGTACCTCTTGAAATCTGTTTCCTGCTATTCTGCCTCGCTTTCAAATCCGCCTCATTGCCTTCCCTCAACAGATTTTTGGACGATAGTTGTCCTTTATTACTCTGCCAGTCTGTGAATTGCTGAGTCTCTGAGCTCCATTTTTCAACTCGTTATTTTGAGAGATGAATGCAAGTCCAAAATTTTGGTTCAGGACCTATACTGAGCCCCGGTGGGTGGCTGAGACTGTGGTTAATTCTTCTTCCTGCCTGGAAATTAGAGTAACATGTGCCCGTCCAAATGCTACTCTCTCAGTGGTTCTCCCGCTTCCCTTTCATCCTCTGCCAAATTGGCAACTTGTGCGAACCAGGAGGTTAAAGGGGCTGTCTCTCCAAGTGGGGAGATTGATAGTAAAGCAGTTGGAAAGTTAAACCGGAGCAACCAGGGCAGAGAGTATTCGCTGAGTTTTAGAAACCTTTCATATTCACAGTGTGTCCATTCTCTAGGTTTCACGTACATGTTATAGCTGTAGTAATATTCCCTTCAACCTGGAGAGTTGGGACCCATGGAATGGGTGCCATGCATTATTGCTTTAAAGCGTCTGCATTTGCTCACCCAATCTCACCAATCCTCTCAGTCCCAAGTATCCAGCCTTATGCCACTTCCAGCTGTCATTGTAGACAGGGTCATTTCAGGTTTCATCAGAGACCCTGAAGGATTTGTAAAGAATTTCCTTGCTTTTTTGTTTTCTTTTTGAAATTCCTTTTTATAGTGGGTTTGAGCTGATTCTCACTGCCATGTTTATGCCAGCCTGGACACACTTGATTCCCTTATGGAGACATATCAATACATAGGTTTTAAGATTCTTACTAGTCAGATATAATCCTCTGCAGGAAATATGGGGTTTTGAGTCCCTTTCACTGAGGAAGGGGTAGGTCTTGTCTATTCCATAGTTGGTTTTCGGAACGGTACCTGTGCTTATATCATACTCTGGTTTTATGTGTCACCCCACCTCTCCTTCCCCCCTTAAGCAGGCATAAGAGTGTTTTCTAAACGTGAGACTCTTTTCTCTTTCCTAACTCAGTTCATGTGTAGCCATGTTTACAGGATCTTCAAAAGGGATATCTTATGATCAGTTTCTTTTTCTGTGTGTCTTATTTCACTTAGAATCATCGTACCTGAATCCACTCATTTTGCTGCTACTGGTCTTATGACATTGTGTTCATGGCTGAGGGATATTCCATCGTATGTAAGTACCACATTTTTGAACCATTTTTATAGTTCCTGGGATATTTAAGTTGTACAGAAGTTGAGGTTCTTGTAAGCAGTTTAGCCCTAAATTTTGGGGTGGCTCTGTCTTATTGATTTTCAGTTTTCCCAATGTATATTCCCTAGACTGGAAGTGCCCTTGGCTCTGTAGCTCTGTTGTTTAATACATTTAGGAAAACAGTGCCCTCCTCCAGAAAGGCAGTTGGCAATATACATCCCACCCGTCAGCATAACAAGGCTCCCTGTTCTCCAGGGCCTGTCTTGCCTTTCTGATTTTACACATTTTGTGGATGTCCCTTTTGATGGGTGGGAATTGACACTTCCTTGTAGTGCAGATTTGCGTTGCACGCTTGCTTGCTTGGCCAAAAAGGGCATATGGGTTTTCTCCTGAAAATATTAAGGAGAAAATGCATACGCCCTTTTTGGCCAAGTGCTTCATCGATGAAGTTGTGCCCCTCTTCCTGTGCTTTACAGGTGATTCCAAAGTACCTCTTGAAATCTGTTTCCTGCTATTCTGCCTCGTATTCAAGTCCACCTCATTTCCTTCCCTCAACAGAATTTTGGACGATAGTTGTCCTTTATTACTCTGCCAGTTTGTGAATTGCTTTGCCCCTGAGCTCCATGTTTCAACTCGTTTTTTGTGAGCTGAACGGAAGTCCAAAATTTTGGTTCAGGACCTATTCTGATTTCCGGTTGGTGGCTGAGACTTTGGTTAATTATTCTTCCTGCCGGTAAATTAGAGTTACGTGTGCCCGTCCAAATGCCTAACAGCTACTCTCTCATTGGTTCTCCCTCTTCCCTTTAATCCTGTGACAAATTGGCAACCTGTGCTAACCAGGAGGTTAAAGGGGCTGTCTCTCCAAGTTGGGAGATTGACAGTAAAGCAGTTGGATTGTGAAACCAGAGCACCAGGAGAGGGACTATTCGTTGAGATTTAGAAACGTTTTGTATTCATATTGTGACCATTCTATAGGTTTCATGTACATATTATAGCTATAGTAATATTCCCTTTAACCTGTAGAGTTGAGACCCATGGAATGGGTGCCATGCATTATTGCTTTAAAGCATCTACATTTGCTCACCGAATCCCACCAATCCTCTCAGTCCCAAGTGTCCAGCCTTATGCCACATCCAGCTGTCATTGTGGATAATGTCATTCCAGGTTTCATCAGAGACCCTGAAGGATTTGTAAAGAATTCCCCTCCTTTATTGTTTGCTTTTTGAATTTCCTTTTTATAGTGGGTTTGAGCTGATTCTCACTGCCATGTTTTTGCCAGTCTGGACACACTTGATGCCCTTATGGAGACATATGAATACATAGGTATTAAGATTCTTACTAGTCAGATATAATTCTCTGCGGGAAATATGGGGTTTTGAGTCCCTTTCACTGAGGAAGGTGTAGGTCCTGTCTATTCCATAGTTGGTTTTCGGAACGTTACCTGTGCTTATATCAAACTCTGGTTTTATGCATCACCCCACCTCTCCTTCCCCCTTAAGCAGGCTTAAGAGTGTTTTCTAAATGTGAGACTCTCTTCTCTTTCCTAACTCAGTTCATGTGTAGCCATGTTTACAGGTTCTTCATAAGTGATATCTTATGATAAGTTTCTTTTTCTGCGTGTCTTATTTCTCTTATAATCATCGTACCTGAATCCACTCATTTTGCTGCTACTGGTCTTATGACATTGTGTTCATGGCTGAGGGATATTCCATCATATGTACGTACCACAAATTTTTGAACCATTTTTATATTTCCTGGGATATTTATGTTGTACAGAATTTGAGGTGCTTGTAAGCAGTGCAGCCCTACATTTTGGGGTGGATCTGTCTTATTGATTTTCAGTTTTCCCAAGGTATATTCCCGAGACTGGAAGTGCCCTTGGCTCTGTAGCTCTGTTGTTTACTTGTTTTGGGGAAGGCAATGCACTCGTCCATTGAGGCAGTTGGCAATTTACATCCCGCCCATCAGCATAACAAGGTTCCCTCTTCTCCAGGGCCTGTCTTGCCTTTCTGGTTTTTACACATTTTGTGGATGTCCCTTTTGACCGGTGGGAAGTGATACTTCTTTGTAGTGCAGATTTGCATTGCACTCTTGCTTGCTTGGCCAAAAAGGGTGTATGCGTTTTCTCCTGAATATATTCAGTATAAAACCCATACGCACTTTTTGGCCAAGCACATCATTGTCGAAGTTGTGCCCCGCTTCCTGTGCTTTAAAGACGATTCCAACGTACCTCTTGAAATCTGTTTCCTGCTATTCTGCCTCGCTTTCAAGTCCACCTCGTTGCCTTCCCTCAACAGATTTTTGGACGATAGTTGTCCTTTATTACTCTGCCAGTTTGTGTATTGCTGTGCCCCTGAGCTCCATTTATCAACTCTTTTTTTGTGAGCTAACCGCAAGCCCAAAATTTTGGTTCAGGACCTATACTGGTTTCCGGTGGGTGGCTGAGACTTTGGTTAATTCTTCTTCTTGCCGGGAAATTAGAGTGACATGTGCCCATCCAAATGCCTAACAGCTACTCTCTCATTGGTTCTCCCTCTTCCCTTTCATCCTCTGCCATATTGGAAACCTGTGTGAAACAGGAGTTTAAAGGTGGTGTCTCTCCAGGTTGGGAGATTGATAGTAAACCAGTTGGAAAGGCAAACCGGAGCACCCGGAGAGGGAATATTCGTTCAGTTTTAGAAACCTTTCGTATTCACAGTGTGTCCATTCTCTAAGTTTCCCGTACATATTATAGCTGTAGTAATATTCACTTCAACCTGGAGAGTTGGGACCCATGGAATGGGTGCCATGCGTTATTGGTTTAAAGGGTCTACATTTGCTCACCCGTTCTCACCAATCCTCTCAGTCCCATGTGTCCAGCCTTATGCCACATCCCGGTGTCATTTTAGATAGGGTCATTCCAGGTTTCATCAGAGACCCTGAAGGAATTGTAAAGAATTTCCCTGTCTTTTGTTTTGTTTTTGAAATTCATTTTTATAGTGGTTTAAGCTGATTCTCGCTGCCATGTTTATGCCAGTCTGGACACACTTGATTCCCTTACGGAGACATATCAATACATAGGTTTTAAGATTCTTACTAGTCAGATATAATCCTCTGCGGGAAATATGGGGTTTTGAGTCCCTTTCACTGAGGAAGGTGTAGGTCTTGTCCATTCCATAGTTGGTTTTCGGAACGGTACCTGTG
>NW_027672715.1:600000-782000 GCF_964165515.1 Mesoplodon bidens | reverse complement strand
TAAGGTAAGGTGTAGGGCTGGTTGTGGGTTTCCGTTCATGGCTAGGGTTAGGGTTATGGAACGGCAAGGCTTAGGGCACAGGTGAGGGTACGGAAACGTGGGAGGGTTAGGCTACGTGCTGACGCACGGGTCAGTGCCAGTGTACGGGCCAGGAGTAGGGTACGGCGTAAGGTAAGGTGTAGGGCTTGTGGTTGATTTCCTTTCCAGGCTAGGGTTAGGGTTAGGGAACGGCAAGGCTTAGGGCACAGGTGAGGGTACGGAAACTTGGGAGTGTCGGGCTACGTGCTGACGCACGGTTTAGTGCCAGCGTACGGGCCAGGAGTAGGCAACGGCGTAGGATAAAGTGTAGGGCTGGTGGTGGATTTGCGTTTTGGGCTAGGGTTAGGGTTAGGGAACGGCAAGGCTTAGGGCACAGGTCAGGGTACAGAAACGCGGGAGCGTAAGGCTACGTGCTGATGCACGGGTCAGTGCCAGAGTACAGGCCAGGAGTAGGCAACGGCGTAGGGTAAGGTGTAGGGCTGGTGGTGGGTTTCCGTACTTGGCTAGGGTTAGGTTTAGGGAACGACAAGGATTAGGGCACAGGTGAGGGTACGGAAACGTGGGAGGGTCAGGCTACGTGCTGACGCACGGGTCAGTGCCAGCATACGGGCCAGGAGTAGGCAACGGCGTAAGGTAAGGTGTAGGGCTGGTGGTTGGTTTCCGTTCCAGGCTAGGGTTACGGTTAGAGAACGTCAAGGCTTAGGGCACAGGTGGGGGTACGGAAACGTGGGAGGGTCGGGCTACGTGCTGACACACGTGTCAGTGCCAGCGTAAGGGCCAGGTGTAGGCAACGGCGTAGGATAAAGTGTAGGGCTGGTGGTGGATTTGCGTTCCGGGCTAGGGTTAGGGTTAGGGAACGGCAAGGCTTAGGGCACAGGTGAGGGCACGGAAACGTGGGAGGGTCAGGCTACGTGCTGACGCACGGATCAGTGCCAGCGTACGGGCCAGGAGTAGGGTATGGCGTAAGGTAAGGTGTAGGGCTTGTGGTTGATTTCCGTTCAAGGCTAGGGTTATGGTTAGGGAACGGCAAGGCTTAGAGCACAGGTGAAGGTACGGAAACGTGGGAGGCTCGGGCTATGTGCTGACGCACGGGTCAGTGCCAGCGTATGGGTCAGGAGTAGGGTACAGCGTAAGGTAAGGTGTAGGGCTGGTGGTGGGTTTCTATTCCGGGCTAGGGTTAGGGTTAGGGAACGGCAAGGCTTAGGGCACAGGTGAGGGCACGGAAGCGTGGGAGGGTCAGGCTACGTGCTGACGCACGGGTCAGTGCCAGCGTACGGGACAGGAGTAGGGTACGGCGTAAGGTAAAGTGTAGGGCTTGTGGTTGATTTCCGTTCCAGGCTAGGGTTAGGGTTAGGGAACGGCAAGGCTTAGGGCACAGGTGAAGGTACGGAAACGTGGGAGGTTCGGGCTACGTGCTGACGCACGGATCAGTGCGAGCGTACGGGCCAGGAGTAGGCACCTGCGTAGAATAACGTGTAGGGCTGGTGGTGGATTTGCGTTCTGGGCTAGGGTTATGGTTAGGGAACGGCAAGGATTAGGGCACAGGTGAGGGTACGGAAACGTGGGAGGGTCAGGCTACGTGCTGACGCACAATTCAGTGCCAGCGTACTGGCCAGGATTAGGGTACGGCGTAAGGTAAGTTGTCAGGCTGGTGGTGGGTTTCCGTTCCGGGCTAGGGTTAGGGTTAGGGAACGGCAAGGCTTAGGGCACAGGTGAGGGTACAGAAACGTGGGTGGGTCGGTCTACGTGCTGACGCACGGGTCAGTGCCTGCGTACGGGCCCGAGTAGGCAGCGGCGTAGGATAAAGTTTAGGGCTGGTGGTGGATTTGCGTTCTGGGATAGGGTTAGGGTTAGGGAACGGCAAGGCTTAGGGCACAGGTGAGGGTATGGAAACGTGGGAGGGTCGGGCTACGTGCAGACGCACGGGTCAGTGCCAGCGTACGGGCCAGGAGTAGGCAACGGCGTAGGATAAAGTGTAGGGCTGGTGGTGGATTTGCGTTCTGGGCTAGGGTTAAGGTTAGGGAACGGCAAGGCTTAGGGCACAGGTCAGGGTACGGAAACGCGGGAGGGTAAGGCTACGTGCTGATGCACGGGTCAGTGCCAGAGTACAGGCCAGGAGTAGGCAACGGCGTAGGGTAAGGTGTAGGGCTGGTGGTGTGTTTCCATTCCGGGCTAGGGTTAGGGTTAGGGAAAGGCAAGGCTTAGGGCACAGGTGAGGGTACGGAAACGTGGGAGGTTCAGGCTACGTGCTGACGCACGGGTCAGTGCCAGCGTACGTGCCAGGAGTAGGCAACGGCGTAAGGTAAGGTGTAGGGCTCTTGGTTGGTTTCCGTTCTGGCTAGGGTTAGGGTTAGGGAACGGCAAGGCTTAGGGCACAGGTGAGGGTACGGAAATGTGGGAGGGTCGGGCTACGTGCTGACGCACGGGTCAGTGCCAGCGTACGGGCCAGGAGTAGGCAACGGCGTAGGATAAAGTGTAGGGCTGGTGGTGGATTTGCGTTCCAGGCTAGGGTTAGGGTTAGGGAACGGCAAGGCTTAGGGCACAGGTGAGGGTACGGAAACGTGGGAGGTTCAGGCTACGTGCTGACGCACGGGTCAGTGCCAGCGTACGGGTCAGGAGTAGGGTACGGCGTAAGGTAAGGTGTACGGCTGGTGGTGGGTTTCTATTCCGGGCTAGGGTTAGGGTTAGGGAACGGCAAGGCTTAGGGCACAGGTGAGGGTACGGAAACGTGGGAGGTTCAGGCTACATGCTGACGCACGGGTCAGTGCCAGCGTACGGGCCAGGAGTAGGCAACGGCATAAGGTAAGGTGTAGGGCTTGTGGTGGGTTTCTATTCCGGGCTAGGGTTAGGTTTAGGGAACGGCAAGGCTTAGGGCACAGTTGAGGGTACAGAAACGTGGGAGGGTCGGGCTACGTGCTGACGCACGGGTCAGTGCCAGCGTACAGGCCAGGTGTATGCAACGGCTTAGGATAAAGTGTAGGGCTGGTGGTTGATTTCCGTTCCGGGCTAGTTTTAGGGTTAGGGAACGGCAAGGCTTAGGGCACAGGTGAGGTTACGGAAACGTGGGAGGGTCAGGCTACGTGCTGACGCACGGGTCAGTGCCAGCGTATGGGCCAGGAGTAGGCAACGGCCTAAGGTAAGGTGTAGGGCTGGTGGTTGGTTTCCGTTCCAGGCTAGGGTTAGGGTTAGGGAACGGCAAGGCTTAGGGCACAGGTGAGGGTACGGAAACGTGGGAGGGTCGGGCTACGTGCTGACACACGTGTCAGTGCCAGCGTACGGGCCAGGAGTATGCAACGGCGTAGGATAAAGTGTAGGGCTGGTGGTGGATTTGCGTTCCGGGCTAGGGTTAGGGTTAGGGAACGGCAAGGCTTAGGGCACAGTTGAGGGTACGGAAACGTGGGAGGGTCAGGCTACGTGCTGACGCACAGGTCAGTGCCAGCGTACAGGTCAGGAGTAGGGTACGGCGTAAGGTATGGTGTAGGGCTGGTGGTTGGTTTCTATTCCCGGCTAGGGTTAGGGTTAGGGAACGGCAAGGCTTAGGGCACAGGTGAGGGTACGGAAACGTGGGAGGGTCAGGCTACGTGCTGACGCACGGGTCAGTGCCAGCGTACGGGTCAGGAGTAGGGTACGGCGTAAGGTAAGGTGTAGGACTGGTGGTGGGTTTCTATTCCGGGCTAGGGTTAGGGTTAGGGAACGGCAAGGCTTACGGCACAGGTGAGGGTACGGAAACGTGGGAGGGTCAGGCTACGTGCTGACGCACGGTTCAGTGCCAGCGTACGGGCCAGGAATAGGGTACGGCGTAAGGTAAGGTGTAGGGCTGGTGGTGGTTTTCCGTTCCGGGCTAGGGTTAGGGTTAGGGAACGGCAAGGCTTACGGCACAGGTGAGGGTATGGAAACGTGGGAGTGTCGGTCTACGTGCTGACGCACGGGTTAATGCCAGCGTAAGGGACTGGAGTAGGCAACGGCGTAGGGTAAATTGTAGGGCTGGTGGTGGATTTGCGTTCAGGGCTAGGGTTAGGGTGAGGGAACGGCAAGGCTTAGGGCACAGGTGAGGGTACGGAAACGTGGGAGGGTCGGGGTACGTGCTGATGCACGGGTGAGTGCCAGCGTACGGGCCAGGAGTAGGCAACGGCGTAGGATAAAGTGTAGGGCTGGTGGTGGATTTGCGTTCCTGGCTAGGGTTAGGGTTAGGGAACGGCAAGGCTTAGGGCACAGGTGAGGGTACGGAAACGTGGGAGGGTCAGGCTACGTGCTGACGCACGGTTCAGTGCCAGCGTACGGGCCAGGAATAGGGTACGGCGTAAGGTAAGGTGTCAGGCTGGTGGTGGGTTTCCGTTCCGGGCTAGGGTTAGGGTTAGGGAACGGCAAGGCTTAGGGCACAGGTGAAGGTATGGAAACGTGGGAGGCTCGGGCTACGTGCTGACGCACGGGTCAGTGCCAAAGTACGGGCCAGGAGTAGGGTACGGCGTAAGGTAAGGTGTAGGGCTTTTGGTTGATATCCGTTCCAGGCTAGGGTTAGGGTTAGGGAACGGCAAGGCTTAGGGCACAGGTGAAGGTACGGAAACGTGGGAGGGTCAGGCTACGTGCTGACGCACGGGTCAGTGCCAACGTACGGGCCAGGAGTAGGGTACGGCGTAAGGTAAGGTGTAGGGATTTTGGTTGATATCCGTTCTAGGCTAGGGTTAGGGTTAGGGAACGGCAAGGCTTAGGGCAAAGGAGAGGGTACGGAAACGTGGGAGGGACGGGCCCCGTGCTGACGCACTGGTTAGTGCCAGCATACGGGCCAGGAGTATGCAACGGCGTAGGATAAAGTGTAGGGCTGGTGGTGGGTTTCCATTCCGGGCTAGGGTTAGGGTTAGGGAACGGCAAGGCTTAGGGCACAGGTGAGGGTACGGAAACGTGGGAGGGTCAGGCTTCGTGCTGACGCACGGGTCAGTGCCAGCGTACGGGCCAGGAGTAGGCAACGGCGTAAGGTATGTTGTAGGGCTGGTGGTTGGTTTCCGTTCCAGGCTAGGGTTAGGGTTAGGGAAAGGCAAGGCATAGGGCACAGGTGAGGGTACGGAAACGTGGGAGCGTCGGGCTATGTGCTGACGCACGTGTCAGTGCCAGCGTACGGGCCAGGAGTAGGCAACGGCATAGGATAAAGTGTAGGGCTGGTGGTGGATTTGCGTTCCGGGCTAGGGTTAGGGTTAGGGAACGGCAAGGCTTAGGGCACAGGTGAGGTTACGGAAACGTAGGAGGATCAGGCTACGTGCTGACGCACAGCTCAGTGCCAGCGTACAGGTCAGGAGTAGGGTACGGCATAAGGTAAGGTGTAGGGCTGGTGGGGGGTTTCTATTCCGGGCTAGGGTTAGGTTTAGGGAACGACAAGGCTTAGGGCACAGGTGAGGGTACGGAAACGTGGGAGGGTCAGGCTACGTGCTGACGCACGGGTCAGTGCCAGCATACGGGCCAGGAGTAGGCAACGGCGTAAGGTAAGGTGTAGGGCTGGTGGTTGGTTTCCGTTCCAGGCTAGGGTTACGGTTAGAGAACGTCAAGGCTTAGGGCACAGGTGGGGGTACGGAAACGTGGGAGGGTCGGGCTACGTGCTGACACACTTGTCAGTGCCAGCGTAAGGGCCAGGTGTAGGCAACGGCGTAGGATAAAGTGTAGGGCTGGTGGTGGATTTGCGTTCCGGGCTAGGGTTAGGGTTAGGGAACGGCAAGTCTTATGGCACAGGTGAGGGCACGGAAACGTGGGAGGGTCAGGCTACGTGCTGACGCACGGATCAGTGCCAGCGTACGGGCCAGGAGTAGGGTATGGCGTAAGGTAAGGTGTAGGGCTTGTGGTTGATTTCCGTTCAAGGCTAGGGTTATGGTTAGGGAACGGCAAGTCTTAGAGCACAGGTGAAGGTACGGAAACGTGGGAGGCTGGGGCTACGTGCTGACGCACGGGTCAGTGCCAGCGTATGGGTCAGGAGTAGGGTACGTCGTAAGGTAAGGTGTAGGGCTGGTGGTGGGTTTCTATTCCGGGCTAGGGTTAGGGTTAGGGAATGGCAAGGCTTAGGGCACAGGTGACGGCACGGAAGCGTGGGAGGGTCAGGCTACGTGCTGACGCACGGGTCAGTGCCAGCGTACGGGACAGGAGTAGGGTACGGCGTAAGGTAAAGTGTAGGGCTTGTGGTTGATTTCCGTTCCAGGCTAGGGTTAGGGTTAGGGAACGGCAAGGCTTAGGGCACAGGTGAAGGTACGGAAACGTGGGAGGTTCGGGCTACGTGCTGACGCACGGATCAGTGCCAGCGTACGGGCCAGGAGTAGGCACCTGCGTAGAATAACGTGTAGGGCTGGTGGTGGATTTGCGTTCTGGGCTAGGGTTATGGTTAGGGAACGGCAAGGATTAGGGCACAGGTGAGGGTACGGAAACGTGGGAGGGTCAGGCTACGTGCTGACGCACAGTTCAGTGCCAGCGTACTGGCCAGGAATAGGGTACGGCGTAAGGTAAGGTGTCAGGCTGGTGGTGGGTTTCCGTTCCGGGCTAGGGTTAGGGTTAGGGAACGGCAAGGCTTAGGGCACAGGTGAGGGTACGGAAACGTGGGAGGGTCGGGCTACGTGCTGACGCACGGGTCAGTGCCTGCGTACGGGCCCGAGTAGGCAACGGCGTAGGATAAAGTTTAGGGCTGGTGGTGGATTTGCGTTCTGGGATAGGGTTAGGGTTAGGGAACGGCAAGGCTTAGGGCACAGGTGAGGGTACGGAAATGTGAGAGGGTCAAGCTACGTGCTGATGCACGGGTCAGTGCCAGCGTAAGGTCCAGGAGTAGGGTACGGCGTAAGGTATGGTGTAGGGCTGCTGGTGGGTTTCTATTCCTGGCTAGGGTTAGGTTTAGGGAACAGCAAGGCTTAGGGCACAGGTGAGGGTACGGAAACGTGGGAGGGTCAGGCTACGTGCTGACGCACGGGTCAGTGCCAGCGTACGGGTTAGGAGTAGTGTACAGCGTAAGGTAAGGTGTAGGGCTGGTGGTGGGTTTCTATTCCGGGCTAGGGTTAGGGTTAGGGAACGGCAAGGCTTAGGGCACAGGTGAGGGTACGGAAACGTGGGAGGGTCAGGCTACGTGCTGACGCATGGCTCAGTGCCAGCGTACGGGTCAGGAATAGGGTACGGCGTAATGTAAGGTGTAGGGCTGGTGGTAGGTTTCCGTTCCGGGCTAGGGTTAGGGTTAGGGAACGGCAAGGCTTAGGGCACAGGTGAGGGTACGGAAACGTGGGAGGGTCAGGCTACGTGCTGACGCACTGGTAAGTGCCAGCGTACGGGCCAGGAGTAGACAACAGCGTAAGGTAAGGTGTAGGGCTGGTGGTTGATTTCCGTTCCAGGCTAGGGTTAGGGTTAGGGAACGGCAAGGCTTAGGGCACAGGTGAGGGTACGGAAACGTGGGAGGGTCAGGCTACGTGCTGACGCACGGTTCAGTGCCAGCGTACGGGCCAGGAATAGGGTACGGCGTAAGGTAAGGTGTCAGGCTGGTGGTGGGTTTCCGTTCCGGGCTAGGGTTAGGGTTAGGGAACGGCAAGGCTTAGGGCACAGGTGAAGGTACGGAAACGTGGGAGGCTCGGGCTACGTGCTGACGCACGGGTCAGTGCCAAAGTACGGGCCAGGAGTAGGGTACGGCGTAAGGTAAGGTGTAGGGCTTTTGGTTGATATCCGTTCCAGGCTAGGGTTAGGGTTAGGGAACGGCAAGGCTTAGGGCACAGGTGAAGGTACGGAAACGTGGGAGGGTCAGGCTACGTGCTGACGCACGGGTCAGTGCCAACGTACGGGCCAGGAGTAGGGTACGGCGTAAGGTAAGGTGTAGGGATTTTGGTTGATATCCGTTCTAGGCTAGGGTTAGGGTTAGGGAACGGCAAGGCTTAGGGCAAAGGAGAGGGTACGGAAACGTGGGAGGGACGGGCCCCGTGCTGACGCACTGGTTAGTGCCAGCATACGGGCCAGGAGTATGCAACGGCGTAGGATAAAGTGTAGGGCTGGTGGTGGGTTTCCATTCCGGGCTAGGGTTAGGGTTAGGGAACGGCAAGGCTTAGGGCACAGGTGAGGGTACGGAAACGTGGGAGGGTCAGGCTTCGTGCTGACGCACGGGTCAGTGCCAGCGTACGGGCCAGGAGTAGGCAACGGCGTAAGGTATGTTGTAGGGCTGGTGGTTGGTTTCCGTTCCAGGCTAGGGTTAGGGTTAGGGAAAGGCAAGGCATAGGGCACAGGTGAGGGTACGGAAACGTGGGAGCGTCGGGCTATGTGCTGACGCACGTGTCAGTGCCAGCGTACGGGCCAGGAGTAGGCAACGGCATAGGATAAAGTGTAGGGCTGGTGGTGGATTTGCGTTCCGGGCTAGGGTTAGGGTTAGGGAACGGCAAGGCTTAGGGCACAGGTGAGGGTACGGAAACGTGGGAGGATCAGGCTACGTGCTGACGCACAGCTCAGTGCCAGCGTACAGGTCAGGAGTAGGGTACGGCATAAGGTAAGGTGTAGGGCTGGTGGGGGGTTTCTATTCCGGGCTAGGGTTAGGTTTAGGGAACGACAAGGCTTAGGGCACAGGTGAGGGTACGGAAACGTGGGAGGGTCAGGCTACGTGCTGACGCACGGGTCAGTGCCAGCATACGGGCCAGGAGTAGGCAACGGCGTAAGGTAAGGTGTAGGGCTGGTGGTTGGTTTCCGTTCCAGGCTAGGGTTACGGTTAGAGAACGTCAAGGCTTAGGGCACAGGTGGGGGTACGGAAACGTGGGAGGGTCGGGCTACGTGCTGACACACTTGTCAGTGCCAGCGTAAGGGCCAGGTGTAGGCAACGGCGTAGGATAAAGTGTAGGGCTGGTGGTGGATTTGCGTTCCGGGCTAGGGTTAGGGTTAGGGAACGGCAAGTCTTATGGCACAGGTGAGGGCACGGAAACGTGGGAGGGTCAGGCTACGTGCTGACGCACGGATCAGTGCCAGCGTACGGGCCAGGAGTAGGGTATGGCGTAAGGTAAGGTGTAGGGCTTGTGGTTGATTTCCGTTCAAGGCTAGGGTTATGGTTAGGGAACGGCAAGTCTTAGAGCACAGGTGAAGGTACGGAAACGTGGGAGGCTGGGGCTACGTGCTGACGCACGGGTCAGTGCCAGCGTATGGGTCAGGAGTAGGGTACGTCGTAAGGTAAGGTGTAGGGCTGGTGGTGGGTTTCTATTCCGGGCTAGGGTTAGGGTTAGGGAATGGCAAGGCTTAGGGCACAGGTGACGGCACGGAAGCGTGGGAGGGTCAGGCTACGTGCTGACGCACGGGTCAGTGCCAGCGTACGGGACAGGAGTAGGGTACGGCGTAAGGTAAAGTGTAGGGCTTGTGGTTGATTTCCGTTCCAGGCTAGGGTTAGGGTTAGGGAACGGCAAGGCTTAGGGCACAGGTGAAGGTACGGAAACGTGGGAGGTTCGGGCTACGTGCTGACGCACGGATCAGTGCCAGCGTACGGGCCAGGAGTAGGCACCTGCGTAGAATAACGTGTAGGGCTGGTGGTGGATTTGCGTTCTGGGCTAGGGTTATGGTTAGGGAACGGCAAGGATTAGGGCACAGGTGAGGGTACGGAAACGTGGGAGGGTCAGGCTACGTGCTGACGCACAGTTCAGTGCCAGCGTACTGGCCAGGAATAGGGTACGGCGTAAGGTAAGGTGTCAGGCTGGTGGTGGGTTTCCGTTCCGGGCTAGGGTTAGGGTTAGGGAACGGCAAGGCTTAGGGCACAGGTGAGGGTACGGAAACGTGGGAGGGTCGGGCTACGTGCTGACGCACGGGTCAGTGCCAGCGTACGGGCCCGAGTAGGCAACGGCGTAGGATAAAGTTTAGGGCTGGTGGTGGATTTGCGTTCTGGGATAGGGTTAGGGTTAGGGAACGGCAAGGCTTAGGGCACAGGTGAGGGTACGGAAATGTGAGAGGGTCAAGCTACGTGCTGATGCACGGGTCAGTGCCAGCGTAAGGTCCAGGAGTAGGGTACGGCGTAAGGTATGGTGTAGGGCTGCTGGTGGGTTTCTATTCCCGGCTAGGGTTAGGTTTAGGGAACAGCAAGGCTTAGGGCACAGGTGAGGGTACGGAAACGTGGGAGGGTCAGGCTACGTGCTGACGCACGGGTCAGTGCCAGCGTACGGGTTAGGAGTAGTGTACAGCGTAAGGTAAGGTGTAGGGCTGGTGGTGGGTTTCTATTCCGGGCTAGGGTTAGGGTTAGGGAACGGCAAGGCTTAGGGCACAGGTGAGGGTACGGAAACGTGGGAGGGTCAGGCTACGTGCTGACGCATGGCTCAGTGCCAGCGTACGGGTCAGGAATAGGGTACGGCGTAATGTAAGGTGTAGCGCTGGTGGTAGGTTTCCGTTCCGGGCTAGGGTTAGGGTTAGGGAACGGCAAGGCTTAGGGCACAGGTGAGGGTACGGAAACGTGGGAGGGTCAGGCTACGTGCTGACGCACTGGTAAGTGCCAGCGTACGGGCCAGGAGTAGACAACAGCGTAAGGTAAGGTGTAGGGCTGGTGGTTGATTTCCGTTCCAGGCTAGGGTTAGGGTTAGGGAACGGCAAGGCTTAGGGCACAGGTGAGGGTACGGAAACGTGGGAGGGTCGGGCTACGTGCTGACGCACGTGTCAGTGCCAGCGTACGGGCCAGGAGTAGACAACGGCGTAGGATAAAGTGTAGGGCTGGTGGTGGATTTGCGTTTCGGGCTAGGGTTAGGGTTAGGGAACGGCAAGGCTTAGGGCACAGGTGAGGGTACGGAAACGTGGGAGGGTCAGTCTACCTGCTGACGCACGGGTCAGTGCCAGCGTACGGGCCAGGAGTAGGCAACGGCGTAGGATAAAATGTAGGGCTGGTGGTGGATTTGCGTTCCGGGCTAGGGTTAGGGTTAGGGAACGGCAAGGCTTAGGGCACAGGTGAGGGCACGGAAACGTGGGAGGGTCAGGCTACGTGCTGACGCACAGGTCAGTGCCAGCGTACAGGTCAGGAGTAGGGTATGGCGTAAGGTATGGTGTAGGGCTGCTGGTGGGTTTCTATTCCCGGCTAGGGTTAGGGTTAGGGAACAGCAAGGCTTAGGGCACAGGTGAGGGTACGGAAACGTGGGAGGGTCAGGCTACGTGCTGATGCTCGGGTCAGTGCCAGCGTACGGGTCAGGAATAGGGTACGGCATAAGGTAAGGTGTAGGACTGGTGGTGGGTTTCTATTCCGGGCTAGGGTTAGGGTTACGGAACGGCAAGGCTTAGGGCACAGGTGTGGGTATGGAAACGTGGGAGGATCAGGCTACGTGCTGACGCATGGTTCAGTGCCAGCGTACGGGCCAGGAATAGGGTACGGCGTAAGGTAAGGTGTAGGGCTGGTGGTGAGTTTCCGTTCCGGGCTAGGGTTAGGGTTAGGGAATGGCAAGGCTTATGGCACAGGTGAGGGTATGGAAACGTGGGAGTGTCGGTCTACGTGCTGACGCACGGGTTAATGCCAGCGTACGGGACAGGAGTAGGCAACGGCATACGATAAATTGTAGGGCTGGTGGTGGATTTGCGTTCAGGGCTAGGGTTAGGGTGAGGGAACGGCAAGGCTTAGGGCACAGGTGAGGGTACGGAAACGTGGGAGGGTCGGGCTACATGCTGACGCACAGGTCAGTGCCAGCGTACGGGCCAGGAGTAGGCAACGGCGTAGGATAAAGTGTAGGGCTCGTGGTGGATTTGCGTTCCGGGCTAGGGTTAGGGTTAGGGAACGGCAAGTCTTAGGGCACAGGTGAGGGTACGGAAACGTGGGAGGGTCAGGCTACGTGCTGACGCACGGTTCTGTGCCAGCGTACGGGCCAGGAATAGGGTACGGCGTAAGGTAAGGTGTCAGGCTGGTGGTGGGTTTCCGTTCCGGGCTAGGGTTAGGGTTAGGGAACAGCAAGGCTTAGGGCACAGGTGAAGGTACGGAAACGTGGGAGGCTCGGGCTACGTGCTGACGCACGGGTCAGTGCCAGCGTACGGGCCAGGAGTAGGCAACGGCGTAGGGTAAAGTGTAGGGCTGGTGGTGGATTTGCGTTCCAGGCTAGGGTTAGGGTTAGGTAACAGCAAGGCTTAGGGCACACGTGAGGGTACGGAAACGTGGGAGGGTCAGGCTACGTGCTGACGCACGGTTCAGTGCCAGCGTACGGGCCAGGAATAGGGTATGGCGTAAGGTAAGGTGTAGGGCTGTTGGTGGGTTTCCGTTCCGGGCTAGGGTTTGGGTTAGGGAACGGCAAGGCTTAGGGCACAGGTGAGGGTACGGAAACGTGGGAGGGTCATGCTACGTGCTGACGCACGGGTCAGTGCCAACGTACGGGCCAGGAGTAGGGTACGGCGTACGGTAAGGTGTAGGGCTGGTGGTGGCTTTCCGTTCCGGGCTAGGGTTAGGGTTAGGGAACGGCAAGGCTTAGGGCACAGGTGAGGTTACGGAAACGTGGGAGGGTCAGTCTACGTGCTGACACATTTGTCACTGCCAGCGTACGGGCCAAGTGTAGGCTACGGCGTAAGGTATGGCGTATGCCCGGTGGTGGGTTTCCGTTTCGGGCTAGGGTTAGGGTTAGGGAACGGCAAGGCTTAGGGCACAGGTGTGGGTACGGAAACGTGGGAGGGTCAGACTACATGCTTACGCACGTGTCAGTGCCAGCGTACGGGCCAGGAGTAGGGTACGGCGTAGGGTAAAGTTTAGGGCTTGTGGTGGGTTTCCATTCCGGGCTAGGGTTAGGGTTAGAGAACGACAAGCCTTAGGGAACAGGTGAGTGTACGGAAATGTGGGAGGGTCAGGCTACGTGCTAACGCACGGGTCAGTGCCAACGTATGGGCCAGGAGTACGGTACGGCGTAGGGTAAGGTGTAGGGCGGGTCGTGGGTTTCCGTTTCAGGCTAGGGTTAGGTTTAGGGAACGGCATGTCTTAGGGCACAGGTGAGTGTACAGAAACATGGGAGGTTCAGGCTACGTGCTGACGCACAGGTCAGTGCCAACATATGGTTTAGGAGTAGGGTACTGTGTAGGGTAAGGTGTAGGGCTGGTGGTGGGTTTCCGTTCCGGGCTAGGGTTAGGGTTAGGGAACGGCAAGGCTTAGGGCACAGGTGAGGGTACAGAAACGTGGGAGTGGCAGGTTACGTGCTGACGCACGGGTCAGTGCCAGCGTACGGGCCAGGAGTAGGGTACGGCGTAGGTTAAGGTGTAGGGCTCGTGTTGGTTTTCCATTCCGGGCTAGGGTTACGGTTAGGGAACGGCAAGGCTTAAGGTACAGGTGAGTGTATGGAAACGTGGGAGGGTCAGGCTACATGCTGACGCACAGGTCAGTGCCAGGATACGGGCCTGGAGTAGGCTATGGCGTAGGGTAAGGTGTAGGGCTGGTGGTGGGTTTCCATTCCGGGCAAGGTGTAGGGTTAGGGAACGGCAAGGCTTAGGGCACAGGTGATGGTACGGAAACGTGGGAGGGTCAGGCTACATGCTTACGCACCGGTCAGTGCCAGCGTACGGGCCAGGAGTAGGATACGGCGTAGGGTATGGTTTAGGGCTGGTGGTGGGGTTCCATTCCGGGCTAGGGTTAGGGTTAGAGAACGACAAGCCTTAGGGCACAGGTGAGTGTACGGAAACGTGGGAGGGTCAGGCTACGTGCTGACGCATGGGTCAGTGCCAGCGTACGGGCCAGGAGTACGGTACGGCGTAGGGTAAGGTGTAGGGCAGGTGGTGGGTTTCCATTCCGTGCTTGGGTTAGGGTTAGGGAACGGCAAGTCTTAGGGCAGAGGTGAGGGTACGGAAACATGGGAGGTTCAGGCGACGTGCTGACGCATGGGTCAGTGCCAGCGTACGGGCCAGGAGTCGGGTACGGCGTAGGGTAAGGTGTAGGGCTGTTGGTGGTTTTCCGTTCTGGGCTAGGGTTAGGGTTAGGGAACGGCAAGGCTTAGGGCACAGATGAGGTTACGGAAACGTGGGAGACGCAGGCTACTTGCTGACGTACGTGTCAGTGCCAGCATACGTGCCATGAGTAGGCCATGTCGTAGGGTAAGGTGTAGGGCTGGTGGTGGGTTTCCGTTCTGTGCTAGGGTTAGGGTTAGCGAACTGCAAGGCTTAGGGCTCAGGTGAGGGTACGGAAAAGTGGGAGTGGCAGGCTAAGTGCTGACGCACGGGTCAGTGCCAGCGTACGGGCCAGGTTTAGGTTACCGCGTAGGGTAAGGTTTAGGCACGGTGGTGGGTTTCCGTTCCGGGCTAGGGTTAGGGCTAGGGAACGGCAAGGCTTAGGGCACAGGTGAGGTTACAGAAACGTGGGAGTTTCAGGCTACATGCTGACACACGGGTCACTGCCAGCGTACGGGGCAGGAGTAGGCAACGGTGTAGGGTATGGTGTAGGGCTGGTGGTGGGTTTCCGTTCCGGGCTAGGTTTAGGGTTAGGGAACGGCAAGGCTTAGGGCAAAGGTGAGGGTACGAAAACGCGGGAGTGGCAGGCTACGTGCTCACGCATGGGTCACTGCCAGCGTACGGCCCAGGAGTAGGGTACGGCGTAGGGTAAGGTGTAGGGCTGGTGGTGGGTTTCCGTTCCGGGCTAGGGTTAGGGTTAGAGAACGAGAAGCCTTAGGATACAGGTGAGTGTACAGAAACGTGGGAGTGTCAGGCTATGTGCTCACGCACGGTTCACTTCCAGCGTATGGGGCAGGAGTAGGCAATGGCGTAGGGCATGGTGTAGGGCTGCTGGTGGGTTTCCATTCCGGGCTAGGTTTAGGGTTAGGGAACAGGAAGGCTTAGGGCACAGGTGAGGGTACGGAAACGTGGGAGGTTCAGGCTACATGCTGACACACGGGTCAGTGCCAGCGTACGGTCTAGGAGTAGGGTACGGCATAGGGTATGGTGTAGGATGGTGGTGGGTTTCCGTTCTGGGCTAGGGTTAGGATTAGGAAACGGGAAGGCTTATGGCACAGGTGAGGGTACGGAAACGTGGGAGATTCAGGCTACATGCTGACGCATGGGTCAGTGCCAGCTTACGGGCCAGGAGTACGGTACGGCGTAGGGTAAGGTGTAGGGCTGGTGGTGAGTTTCCGTTCAGGGCTAGGGTTAGGGTTAGGGAATGGCAAGTCTTAGGGCAGAGGTGAGGGTACGGAAACATGGGAGGTTCAGGCTACGAGCTGACGCACAGGTCAGTGTCAGCGTACGGGCCAGGAGTCGGGTACGGCGTAGGTTAAAGTGTAGGGCTGTTGGTGGTTTTCCGTTCTGGGCTAGGGTTAGGGTTAGGGAACCGCAAGGCTTAGGGCACAGATGAGGGTACGGAAACGTGGGAGAGGCAGGCTACATGCTGACGTACGTGTCAGTGCCAGCATACGGGCCAGGAGTAGGCTATGGCGTAGGGTAAGGTATAGGGCTGGTGGTGGGTTTCCGTTCTGGGCTAGGGTTAGGGTTAGGGAACGGCAAGGCTTTGGGCACAGGTGAGGGTACGGAAACGTGGGAGTGGCAGGCTAAGTGCTCACGAACTGCTAAGTGCCAGTGTACGTGCCAGTTGTAGGCGACAACGTAGGGTAAGGTGTACGTCTGGTGGTGGGTTTCCGTTCCGGGCTAGGGTTAGGCTTCGGGAACGGCAAGGCTTAGGGCACAGGTGAGGGTATGGAAACGTGCGAGGTTGAGGCTACGTGCTGACGCACGTGTCAGTGCCACGGTACGGGCCAGTTGTAGGGTACGGCGTAGGATAAAGTTTAGGGCTGGTGGTGGGTTTCTGTTCCAGGCTAAGGTTATGGTTAGGGAACGGCAAGGTTTAGAGCACAGGTGAGGTTATGGAAACGTGGGAGGGTCAGGCTACGTGCTGACGCACGGGTCAGTGCCATTGTCCGGGCCATGTGTAGGCTACGGCGTAGGGTATGGTGTAGGCCTGGTGGTGAGTTTCCGTTCCGGGCTAGGGTTAGGGCTAGGGAACGGCAAGGCTTAGGGTACAGGTGAGGGTATGGAAACGTGGGAGAGGCAGGCTACGTGCTGACGCACGGGTCAGTGCCAGCGTACGGGCCAGGAGTCGGGAACGGCGTAGGGTAAGGTGTAGGGCTGGTGGTGGCTTTCCGTTCCGGGCTAGGGTTAGGGTTAGGGAACGGCAAGGCTTAGGGAACAGGTGAGGGTACGGAAACGTGGGAGGGTCAGGCTACATGCTGACGTGCAGGTCAGTGCCAGGGTACGGGCCAGGAGTAGGCTATGGCGTAGGGTAAGGAGTAGGGCTGGCGGTGGGTTTCCTTTCTGGGCTAGGGTTAGGGTTAGGGAAAGGCAAGGCTTAGGGCACAGGTGATGGTACGGAAACGTGGGAAGGTCAGGCTATGTGGTGACACATGGGTCAGTGCAAGCGTATGGGCCAGGAGTAGGGTACGGCGTAGGGTAAGGTGTAGGGCTGGTGGTGGGTTTCCATTCCGGGCTAGGTTTAGGGTTAGGGAACGGCAAGGCTTAGGGCACAGGTGAGGGTACGGAAACGTGGGAGGGTCAGGCTACGTGCTGACGCACAGGTCAGTGCCAGCGTATGGGCCAGGTGTAGTTTACGGCGTAGGGTAAGGTGTAGGCACGGTGGTGGGTTTCCGTTCCGGGCTAGGTTTAGTGTTAGGGAACGGCAAGGTTTAGGGAACAGGTGAGGGTACGGAAACGTGGGAGGGTCACGCTATGTGCTGCCGCACGGGTCAGTGCCAGCGTACGGGCCAGGAGTAGGGTACGGCGTAGGGTAAGGTTTAGTGTTGGTGGTGGGTTTCCGTTCCGGACTAGGGTTAGGGATAGAGAACGAGAAGCCTTAGGGCACAGGTGAGGGTACGGAAACGTGGGAGGGTCGGCCTACGTGGTGTCGCACGGGTCAGTGCCAGCGTACGGGCCAGGAGTACGGTACGGCGCAGCGTAATGTGTAGGGCTGGTGGTGGTTTTCCATTCCGAGCTAGGGTAAGGGTTAGGGAACGGCAAGGCTGAGGGCACAGGTGAGGTTACGGAAACGTGAGAGGGTCAGGCTACGTGCTGATGCATGGGTAAGTGCCATCGTACGGGCCAGGTGGAGGCTACGACGTAGGGTAATGTGTAGGCCCGGTGGTGGGTTTCCGTTCATGTCTAGGGTTAGGGTTAGGGAACGGCAAGTCTGAGGGCACAGGAGAGGTTACGGAAACGTGAGAGGGTCAGGCTATGTGCTGACGCATGGGTCAGTGCCAGCGTACGGGCCAGGTGTAGGCTACGGCGTATGGTAAGGCGTATGACCGGTGGTGGGTTTCCGTTCCGGGCTAGGGTTAGTGTTAGGGAAAGGCAAGGCTTAGGGCACAGGTGAGGGTACGGAAACGTGGGAGGTTTAGGCTACGTGCTGAAGCACGGGTCAGTGCCAGCGTACGGGCCAGGTTTAGGTTACGGCGTAGGGTAAGGTGTAGGCACGGTGGTGGTTTTCCGTTCCGGGCTAGGGTTAGGGCTAGGGAACGGTAAGGCTTAGGGCAGAGGTGAGGTTACAGAAACGTGGGAGTTTCAGGCTACATGCTGACACACCGGTCACTGCCAGCGTACGGGGCAGGAGTAGGCAACGGTGCAGGGTATGTTGTAGGGCTGGTGGTGGGTTTCCGTTCGGGGCTAGGTTTAGGGTTAGGGAACGGCAAGGCTTAGGGCAAAGGTGAGGGTACGAAAACGCGGGAGTGGCAGACTACGTGCTCACGCATGGGTCACTGCCAGCGTACGGCCCAGGAGTAGCGTACGGCGTAGGGTAAGGTGTAGGGCTGGTGGTGGGTTTCCGTTCCGGGCTAGGGTTAGGGTTAGGGAACGGCAAGTGTTAGGGTACAGGTGAGGGTACGGAAACGTGGGATGGTCAGGTTACGTGCTGACGCATGGGTCAGAGCCAACGTACGGGCCAGTAGTAGGCTACGGTGTAGGGTAAGGCGTAGGGCTGGTGGTGGGTTTCCGTTCCGGGCTAGGGTTAAGGTTAGGGAACGGCAAGGCTGAGGGCACATTTGAGGTTACGGAAACGTGAGAGGGTCAGGCTACTTGCTGACGCACGTGTCATTGCCAGCGTATGGGCCAGGAGTAGGCGACGGCGTAGGGTAAGGTGCAGGGTTGGTGGTGGGTTTCTCTTCCAGGCTAGGGTTAGGGTTAGGGAACGGCAAGGCTTAGGGCACAGGTGAGGGTACGGAAACGTGAGAGGGTAAGGCTACATGCTGACGCACGGGTTAGTGCCAGGGTACGGGCCAGTTGTAGCCTACGGCGTAGGGTAAGGTGTAGGGCTGGTGGTGGGTTTCTGTTCTGGGCTAAGGTTATGGTTAGGGAACGGAAAGGCTTAGGGCACAGGTGAGGGTACGGAAACGTGGGAGAGGCAGGCTACGTGCTGACACATGGGTCAGTGGCAGCGTACGGGCCAGGAGTAGGCTACGGCGTAGGGTAAGGTGTAGGGATGGTGGTGGGTTTCCGTTCCGGTCTAGGGTTAGGGTTAGGGAACGGCAAGGCTTAGGGCACAGGTGAGGGTACGGAATCGTTCGAGTGGCAGGCTAATTGCTGACGCACAGGTCAGTGCCAGCGTACGAGCCAGGAGTAGGGTACGGCGTAGGGTAAGTTGTAGGCCTGGCGGTGGGTTTCCGTTCCGGGCTAGGGTTAGGGCTAGGGAACGGCAAGGCTTAGGGCACAGGTGAGGGTACGGAAACTTGGGAGTGGCAGGTTACGTGCTGACGCACGGGTCAGTGCCAGCGTACGGGCCAGGAGTAGGGTACAGCGTAGGTTAAGGTTTGGGGCTGGTGGTGGGTTTCCTTTCCGGGCTAGGGTTAGGGTTAGGGAACAGCAAGGCTTAGGGCACAGGTGAGGGTACGGAAACGTGGGAGAGGCAGGCTACGTGCTGAAACATGGGTCAGTGCCAGCGTACGGTCTAGGAGTAGGGTACGGCATAGGGTATGGTGTAGGATGGTGGTGGGTTTCCGTTCTGGGCTAGGGTTAGGATTAGGAAACGGGAAGGCTTATGGCACAGGTGAGGGTACGGAAACGTGGGAGATTCAGGCTACATGCTGACGCACGGGTCAGTGCCAGCGTACGGGCCAGGGTAGGGTACGCCGTAGGGTAAGGTTTAGAGCTGGAGGTGGGTTTCCGTTAGGGGTAGGGTTAGGGTTAGAGAACGACAAGCCTTAGGGCATAGGTTAGGGTATGGAGACGTGCGACGGTCAGGCTATGTGCTGACACACGGGTCAGGAGTAGGCTACGGCGTAGGGTAAGGTGTAGTGCTGGTGGTGGGTTTCCGTTCCGGGCTATGGTTCGGGTTAGGGAACGGCAAGGCTTAGGGCACAGGTGAGTTTACGGAAACGTGGGAGGGTCAGACTACGTGCTGAAGCATGGGTCAGTGCCACCGTACGGGCCCGGTGTAGGCTACTGCGTAGGGTAAGGCGTATGCCCGGTGGTGGTTTTCCGTTCCGGGCTAGGGCTAGGGTTAGGGAGCGGCAAGGCTTAGGGCACAGGTGAGGGTACGGAAACGTGCGAGGGTCAGGCTACATGCTTATGCACCGGTCAGTGCCAGCGTACGGGCCAGGAGTAGGGTACGGCGTAGGGTAAGGTTTACGGCTGGTGGTGGGTTTCCATTCCGGGCTAGGGTTAGGGTTAGAGAACGAGAAGCCTTAGGGCACAGGTGAGGGTAGGGAAACGTGGGAGGGTCAGGCTACGTGCTGACGCATGGGTCAGTGCCAGCTTACGGGCCAGGAGTACGGTACGGCGTAGGGTAAGGTGTAGGGCTGGTGGTGGGTTTCCGTTCTGGGCTAGGGTTAGGGTTAGGGAACGGCAAGGCTTAGGGCACAGATGAGGGTACGGAAACGTGGGAGAGGCAGGCTACATGCTGATGTACGTGTCAGTGCCAGCATACGGGCCAGGAGTAGGCCATGGCGTAGGGTAAGGTATAGGGCTGGTGGTGGGTTTCCGTTCCGGGCTAGGGTTAGTGTTAGGGAACGGCAAGTCTGAGGGCACAGGAGAGGTTACGGAAACGTGAGAGGGTCAGGCTATGTGCTGACGCATGGGTCAGTGCCAGCGTACGGGCCAGGTGTAGGCTACGGCGTAGGGTAAGGCGTATGCCCGGTGGTGGGTTTCCGTTCCGGGCTAGGGTGAGTGTTAGGGAAAGGCAAGGCTTAGGGCACAGGTGAGGGTACGGAAACGTGGGAGGGTTAGGCTACGTGCTGACGCATGTCTCAGTGCCAGCGTACGGGCCAGGAGTTCGGTACGGCGTAGGGTAAGGTGTAGGGCGGGTGGTGGGTCACCGTTCTGGGCTAGGGTTAGGGTTAGGGAACGGCAAGGCTTAGGGCACAGGTGAGGGTACGGAAACGTTCGAGTGGCAGGCTAATTGCTGACGCACAGGTCAGTGCCAGCGTACGAGCCAGGAGTACGGTACGGCGTAGGGTAAGTTGTAGGCCTGGCGGTAGGTTTCCGTTCCGGGCTAGGGTTAGGGTTAGGGAACGGTAAGGCTTAGGGCACAGGTGAGGGTATGGAAACGTGGGAGGGTCAGGCTACATAATGACGCACGGGTCAGCGCAAGTGTACGGGCCAGGAGTAGGATTCGGCGTAGGGTAAGGTGTAGGGCTGGTGGTGGGTTTCATTTCCTGGCTAGGGTTAGGGTTAGGGAACGGCAAGGCTTAGGGCACAGGTGAGGGTACGGAATCGTGCGAGGGTGACGCTACGTGGTGACGCAAGGGTCAGTGCCACGGTAAGGGCCAGTTGTAGGCTACGGCGTAGGGTAAGGTGTATGGCTGGTGGTGGGTTTCCGTTCTGGGCTAAGGTTATGGTTAGGGAACGGCAAGGCTTAGGGCAGAGGTGATGGTACGGAAACGTGGGAAGTTCAGGCTACGGGCTGAAGTACCGGTCAGTGCCAGCATACGGGCCAAGAATAGTGTATGGCGTACGGTTAGGTGTAAGGCTGGTGGTGGGTTTCCGTTCCGGGCTAGGGTCAGGGTTAGGGAACGGCAAGGCTTAGGGCACAGGTGAGGTTACGGAAACGTGGGAGGGTCAGGCTACGTGCTGACGCACGGGTCAGTGCCAGCGTACGGGCCACGTTCAGGTTATGGCGTAGGGTAAGGTGTAGGCACGGTGGTGGGTTTCCGTTCCGGCTAGGGTTAGGGCTAGGGAACGGCAAGTCTTATGACACAGGTGAGGGTACAGAAATATGGGAGGTTCAGGCTACGTGGTGACGCACGGTTCAGTGCCAGCGTACGGGCCAGCAGTCGGGTACGGCGTAGGGTAAGGTTTAGGGCTGTTGGTGGTTTTCCGTTCCGGGCTACGGTTAGGGTTAGGGAACGACAAGGCTTAGGGCATAGGTGAGGGTATGGAAACGTGGGAGAGGCAGGCTACATGCTGACGCACGGGTCAGTGCCAGCATACGGGCAAGGAGTAGGCTACTGTGTAGTGTAAGGTGTAGGTGTGGTGGTGGGTTTCCGTTCAGGGCTAGGGTTAGGGTTACAGAACGGCAAGGCTTAGCGCAGAGGTGAGGTTACAGAAAGGTGGGAGGGTCAGGCTACGTGCTGACGAACGGGTCAGTGCCACCGTACGGGTCAGTTGTAGGCTACGGCGTAGGGTAAGGTGTAGGGCTGGTGGTGGGTTTCCGTTCCGGGCTAGGGTTAGGGTTAGGGAACGGCAAGGCTTAGGGCACAGGTGAGGGTACGGAAACGTGGGAGGGTCCGGCTACATGCTGACGCACGGGTCAGTGCCAGCGTACGGGCCAGGAGTCGGGTACGGCGTAGGGTAAGGTGTAGGGCTGGTGGTGGGTTTCCGTTCCGGGCTAGGGTTAGGGTTAGGGAACGGCAAGGCTTAGGGCACAGGTGAGGGTACGGAAACGTGGGAGAGGCAGGCTACGTGCTGACACACGGGTCAGTGCCAGCGTACGGGCCAGGTGTAGGCTACGGTGTAGGGTAAGGCGTAAGGCTGGTGCTGGGTTTCCATTCCGGGCTAGGGTTAGTGTTAGGGAAAGGCAACGCTTAGGGCACAGGGGATGGTACGGTAACGTGGGAGGATCAGGCTACGTGTTGACGCACGGGTCAGTGCCAGCGTACGGGCCAGGAATAGGGTACGGCATATGGTAAGATGTAGGGCTGGTGGTGGGTTTCCGTTCCGGGCTAGGGTTAGGGTTAGAGAACGAGAAGCCTTAGGGCACAGGTGAGTGTACAGAAACGTGGGAGTGTCCAGCTATGTGCTCACGCACGGTTCACTTCCAGCGTATGGGGCAGGAGTAGGCAAAGACGTAGGGCATGGTGTAGGGCTGCTGGTGGGTTTCCATTCCGGGCTAGGGTTAGGGTTAGGGAACAGGAAGGCTTAGGGCACAGGTGAGGGTACGGAAACGTGGGAGAGGCAGCCTACGTGCTGACGCATGGGTCAGTGGCAGAGTATGGGCCAAAAGCAGGGTACGGTGTAGGGTAAGGTGGAGGGCTGGTGGTGGGTTTCCGTTCCGGGCTAGAGTTAGGTTTATGTAACGTCAAGGCTTAGGGCACATTTGAGGGTATGGAAACCTGGGAGGGTTAGGCTAAGTGCTGACGCATGGTTCAGTGCCAGCGTACGGGCCAGGTGTAGGCTACGGTGTAGGGTAAGGCGTATGCCCGGTGGTGGGTTTCCGTTCCGGGCTAGGGTTAGTGTTAGGGGACGGCAAGGCTTAGGGCACACGTGACGGTACGGAAACGTAGGAGAGTCAGGCTACGTGCTAACGCACGGGTCAGTGCCAGCGTACGGCCAGGAGCAGGCTATGGCTTAGGGTAAGGTGTAGGGCTCGTGGTGGTTTTCCGTTCCGGGCTAGGGTTAGGGTTAGGGAACAGCAAGGCTTAGGGAACAGGTGAGGGTACGGAAACGTGGGAGGGTCAGGCTACATGCTGACGCACAGGTCAGTGCCAGGGTACGGGGCAGGAGTAGGCTATGGTGTAGGGTAAGGTGTAGGGCTGGTGCTGGGTTTCCATTCCGGGCTAGGGTTAGGGTTAGGGAAAGGCAAGGCTTAGGGCACAGGGGTTGGTACGGTAACGTGGGAGGATCAGGCTACGTGCTGACGCACAGGTCAGTGCCAGCGTACGGGCCAGGAATAGGGTACGGCGTATGGTAAGGTGTAGGGATGGTGGTGGGTTTCCGTTCCGGGCTAGGGTTAGGGTTAGAGAACGAGTAGCCTTAGGGCACAGGTGAGTGTACAGAAACGTGGGAGTGTCAGGCTATGTGCTCACGCACGGTTCACTTCCAGCGTATGGGGCAGGAGTAGGCAACGGCGTAGGGCATGGTGTAGGGTTGCTGGTGGGTTTCCATTCCGGGCTAGGGTTAGGGTTAGGGAATAGGAAGGCTTAGGGCACAGGTGAGGGTACGGAAACGTGGGAGGTTCAGGCTACATGCTGACAGACGGATCAGTGCCAGTGTACGGGCCAGGAGTAGGGTATGGCGTAGGGTAAGGTGTAGGGCTGGTGGTGGGTTTCTGTTCCGGGCTAAGGTTATGGTTAGGGAACGGCAGGGCTTAGGGCACAGGTGAGGTTACGGAAACGCGGGAGGGTCAGGTTACGTGCTGACGCATGGGTCAGTGCCAGCGTCCGGGCCAATTGTAGGCTACGGCGTAGGGTAAGGTGTAGGCCTGGTGGTGGGTTTCCGTTACAGGGTACGGTTAGGGTTAGGGAACGGCAAGGCTTATGGCACAGGTGAGGGTACGGAAACGTGGGAGGGTCAGGCTACGTGCTGACGCACGGGTCAGTGCCAGCGTACGGGCCAGGAGGTGGCTACGGCGCAGGGTAAGGTGTAGGGCTGGTGGTGGTTTTCCGTTCCGGGCTAGGGTTAGGGCTATGGAACGGAAGGCTTAGGGCACAGGTGAGGGTACGGAAACGTGGGAGAGGCAGGCTACGTGCTGACGCACGGGTTAGTGCCAGCGTACGGCCAGGAGTAGGCTACGGCGTAGGGTAAGGTGTAGGGCTGCTGGTAGGTTTCTGTTCTGGGCTAGGTTTAGGGATAGGAAACGGAAAGGTTTAGGGAACAGGTGATGGTACAGAAACGTGGGAGGGTCAGGCTACGTGCTGACGCACGGCTCAGTGCCAGTGTACGTGCCAGTTGCAGGCTACAGCGTAGGGTAAGGTTTAGGGCTGGTGGTGGGTTTCCGTTCTAGGATAGGGTTAGGGTTAGGGAACGGCAAGGCTTAAGGGACAGGTGAGTGTACGGAAATGTGGGAGGGTCAGGCTACGTGCTAACGCACGGATCAGTGCCAACGTGCGGGCCAGGAGTACGGTACGGCGTAGGGTAAGGTGTAGGGCGGGTGGTGGGTTTCCGTTTCAGGCTAGGGTTAGGTTTAGGGAACGGCAAGTCTTAGGGCACAGGTGGGTGTACAAAAACATGGGAGGTTCAGGCTACGTGGTGACGCACAGGTCAGTGCCACCATATGTGTCAGGAGTAGGGTACTGCGTAGGGTAAGGTGTAGGGCTGGTGGTGGGTTTCCTTTCCGGGGTAGGGATAGGGTTAGGGAACGGCAAGGCTTAGGGCACAGGTGAGGGTACGGAAACGTGGGAGTGGCAGGTTACGTGCTGACGCACGGGTCAGTGCCAGCGTACGGGCCAGGAGTAGGGTACGGCGTAGGTTAAGGTGTAGGGCTCGTGTTGGGTTTCCGTTCCGGGCTAGGGTTAGGGTTAGGGAACGGCAAGGCTTAAGGGACAGGTGAGTGTATGGAAACGTGGGAGGTTCAGGCTACATGCTGACGCACAGGTCAGTGCCAGGATACGGGCCAGGAGTAGGCTATGGCGTAGGGTAAGGTGTAGGGCTGGTGGTGGGTTTCCATTCCGGGCAAGGGTTTGGGTTAGGGAACGGCAAGGCTTAGGGCACAGGTGACGGTACGGAAACGTGGGAGGGTCAGGCTACATGCTTACGCACCGGTCAGTGCCAGCGTACGGGCCAGGAGTAGGATAGGGCGTAGGGTAAGGTTTAGGGCTGGTGGTGGGTTTCCATTCCGGGCTAGGGTTAGGGTTAGAGAACGACAAGCCTTAGGGCACAGGTGAGTGTACGGAAACGTGGGAGTGGCAGGCTACGTGCGTACCCATGGTTCACTGCCAGCGTACGGCCCAGGAGTAGGGTACGGCGTAGGGTAAGGTGTAGGGCTGGTGGTGGCTTTCCGTTCCGGGCTAGGGTTAGGGTTAGGGAACGGCAAGTCTGAGGGCACAGGAGAGGTTACGGAAACGTGAGAGGGTCAGGCTATGTGCTGACGCATGGGTCAGTGCCAGCGTACGGGCCATGTGTAGGCTACGGCGTAGGGTAAGGCGTATGCCCGGTGGTGGGTTTCCGTTCCGGGCTAGGGTTAGTGTTAGGGAAAGGCAAGGCTTAGGGCACAGGTGAGGGTACGGAAACGTGGGAGGGTTAGGCTACGTGCCGACGCATGGGTCAGTGGCAGCGTACGGGCCAGGAGTACGGTACGGCGTAGGGTAAGGTGTAGGGCGTGTGGTGGGTCACCGTTCTGGGCTAGGGTTAGGGTTAGGGAACGGCAAAGGTTAGGGCACAGGTGAGGGTACGGAAACGTGGGAGGGTCAGGCTACGTGGTGTCGCACGGGTCAGTGCCAGCGTACGGGCCAGGAGTACGGTACGGCGCAGGGTAATGTGTAGGACTGGTGGTGGGTTTCCATTCCGGGCTAGGGTAAGGCATAGGGAACGGCAAGGCTTAGGGCACAGGTGAGGTTATGGAAACGTGAGAGGGTCAGGCTACGTGCTGATGCATGGGTAAGTGCCATCGTACGGGCCAGGTGGAGGCTACGACGTAGGGAAATGTGTAGGCCCGGTGATGGGTTTCCGTTCAGGTCTAGGGTTAGGGTTAGGGAACGGCAAAGCTTAGGGTACGGGTGAGGGTATGGAAACGTGGGAGGGTCAGGCTACAGGCTGATGCACTTGTCAGTGCCAGCGTACGGGCAGGAGTAGGCTACGGCGTAGGGTAAGGTGTAGGGCTGGTGGTGGTTTTCCGTTCCGGGCTACGGTTACGGCTAGGGAACGGCAAGGCTTAGGGCACAGGTGAGGGTACGGAAACGTGGGAGAGGCAGGCTACATGCTGACACATTGGTCAGTGCCAGCGTACGGGCCAGGAGTAGGGTACGGCGTAGGGTAAGGTGAGGTCTGGTGGTGGGTTTACGTTCCGGGCTAGGGTTAGGGCTAGGGAACGGCAAGGCTTAGGGCACAGGTGAGGGTACGAAAACGTGGGGGAGGCAGGCTACATGCTGACGCACGTGTCAGTGCCCGCGTACGGGCCAGGAGTAGGGTATGGCGTAGGGTAAGGTTTAGGCCTGGTGGTAGGTTTCTGTTCCGGACTAGGTTTAGGGATAGGAAACGGAAAGGTTTAGGGAACAGGTGATGGTACAGAAACGTGGGAGGGTCAGGTTACGTGCTGACGCACGGCTCAGTGCCAGTGTACGTGCCAGTTGTAGGCTACAGCGTAGGGTAAGGTTTAGGGCTGGTGGTGGATTTCCGTTGCGCTCTAGGGTTAGGGTTAGGGAACGGCAAGGCTTAGGGAACATGTGAGAGTACGGAAACGTGGGAGGGTCAGGCTACATGCTGACGCACAGGTCAGTGCCAGGGTATGGGCCAGGAGTAGGCTATGGCGTAGGGTAAGGTGTAGGGCTGGTGATGGGTTTCCATTCCAGGCTAGGGTTAGGGTTAGGGAACGGCAAGGCTTAGGGCACAGGGCATGGTACGGTAACGTGGGAGGGTCAGGCTACGTGCTGACGCACGGGTCAGTGCCAGCGTACGGGCCAGGAGTAGGGTACGGCGTAGGGTAAGGTGTAGGGCTGCTGGTGGGTTTCCGTTCCAGGCTAGGGTTAGGGTTAGGGAACGGCAAGGCTTAGGGCACAGGTGAGGGTACCGAAACGTGCGAGGGTCAGGCTACATGCTTACACACCGGTCAGTGGCAGCGCACGGGTCAGGAGTAGGGTACGGTGTAGGGTAAGGTTTAGGGCTGCTGGTGTGTTTCCTTTCGGGCCTAGGGTTAGGGTCAGAGAACGAGAAGCCTTAGGGCACAGGTGAGGGTACGGAAACGTGGGAGGGTCAGTCTACGTGCTGACGCACGGGTAAGTGCCAGCGTCCGGGCCAGGTGTAGGCTACGGCGTAGGGTAAGGTATAGGCCTGGTGGTGGGTTTCCCTTCCGGGGTAGGGTTAGGGTTAGGGAACGGCAAGGCTTAGGGCACAGGTGAGGTTACGGAAACGTGGGAGAGGCAGGCTACGTGCTGACACATGGGTCAGTGCCAGCGTACGGGTCAGGAGTAGGGTACGGCGTAGGGTAAGGTGTAGGGTTGGTGGTGGGTTTCCGTTCCGGGCTAGGGTTAGGGCTAGGGAACGGCAAGGTTTAGGGCACAGGTGAGGGTACTGAAACGTGGGAGGGTCAGGCTACGTGCTGACGCACGTGTCAGTGCCAGCGTACGGTCCAGGAGTAGGCTACGGCATAGGGTAAGGTGTAGGACAGGTAGTGGGTTTCCGTTTCGGGCTAGGGTTAGGTTTAGGGAATGGAAAGGCTTAGGGCACAGGTGAGGGCACGTAAACGTGGGAGGGTCAGGCTATGGGCTGACGCACTTTTCAGTGCCAGTGTACGGGCCAGGAGTAGGCTTCAAAGTATTGTAAGGGGTAGGGCTGGTGGTGGGTTTCCGTTCCGGGCTAGGGTTAGGCTTAGGGAACGGCAAGGCTTAGGGCACCGTTGAGGGTACGGAAACGTGGGAGAGGCATGCTACGTGCTGACACACGGGTCAGTGCCAGCGTACGGGCCAGGAGTAGGGTACGGCGTAGGGTATGGTGTAGGGCTGGTGGTGGGTTTCCGTTCCGGGCTACGGTTAGGGTTAGGGAACGGCAAGGCTTAGTGCACAGGTGAGGGTACGGAAACGTGGGAGTGGCCGGTTACGTGCTGACGCACGGGTCAGTGCCAGCGTACGGGCTAGGAGTAGGGTACGGCGAAGGGTAAGGTGTAGAGCTCCTGGTGGGTTTCCGTTCCGGGCTATGGTTAGGGTTAGGGAATTTCAAGGCTTAGGGAACAGGTGAGGGTACGGAAACGTGGGAGGGTCAGGCTACATGCTGACGCACTTGTCAGTGCCAGCGTACGGGCCAGGAGTAGGGTACGGCGTATGGTAAGGTTTAGGGCTGGTGGTGGGTTTCCGTTCTAGGCTAGGGTTAGGGTTAGGGAACGGCAAGGCTTAGGTCAAAGCTGAGGGTACGAAAACGTGGGAGAGGCAGCCTACATGCTGACGCACGTGTCAGTGCCCGCGTACGGGCCAGGAGTAGGGTATGGCGTAGGGTAAGGTTTAGGCCTGGTGGTAGGTTTCTGTTCCGCACTAGGTTTAGGGATAGGAAACGGAAAAGTTTAGGGAACAGGTGATGGTACAGAAACGTGGGAGGGTCAGGTTACGTGCTGACGCACGGCTCAGTGCCAGTGTACGTGCCAGTTGTAGGCTACAGCGTAGGGTAAGGTTTAGGGCTGGTGGTGGATTTCCATTCCTGGCTAGGGTTAGGGTTTGGGAACGGCAAGGCTTAGGGAACAGGTGAGTGTACGGAAACGTGGGAGGGTCAGGCTACATGCTGACGCACAGGTCAGTGCCAGGGTATGGGCCAGGAGTAGGCTATGGCGTAGGGTAAGGTGTAGGGCTGGTGATGGGTTTCCATTCCGGGCTAGGGTTAGGGTTAGGGAACGGCAAGGCTTAGGGCACAGGGCATGGTACGGTAACGTGGGAGGGTCAGGCTACGTGCTGACGCACGGGTCAGTGCCAGCGTACGGGCTAGGAATAGGGTATGGCGTAGGGTAAGGCGTAGGGCTGGTGGTGGGTTTCCGTTCCAGGCTAGGGTTAGGGTTAGGGAACGGCAAGGCTTAGGGCACAGGAGAGGGTACGGAAACGTGGGAGGGTCAGGCTACATGCTTACACACCGATCAGTGCCAGCGTACGGACCAGGAGGAGGGTACGGTGTAGGGTAAGGTTTAGGGCTCCTGGTGGGTTTCATTTCCGGCCTAGGGTTAGGGTTAGAGAACGAGAAGCCTTAGGGCACAGGTGAGGGTACAGAAACGTGGGAGGATCAGGCTACGTGCTGACGCACGGGTCAGTGCCAGCGTACAGGCCAGGAGTACGGTACGGCGTAGGGTAAGGCGTAGGGCTGGTGGTGGTTTTCCGTTCCGGGCTAGGGTTAGCGTTAGGGAACGGCAAGGCTTAGGTACAGGAGAGGGTACGGAAACGTGGGAGGGTCAGGCTACATGCTTACACACCGGTCAGTGCCAGTGTACGGGCCAGGAGGAGGGTACGGTGTAGGGTAAGTTTTAGGGCTCCTGGTGGGTTTCATTTCCGGCCTAGGTTTAGGGTTAGAGAACGAGAAGCCTTAGGGCACAGGTGAGGGTACGGAAACGTGGGAGGATCAGGCTACGTGCTGACGCACGGGTCAGTGCCAGCGTACAGGCCAGGAGTACGGTACGGCGTAGGGTAAGGTGTAGGGCTGGTGGTGGGTTTCTGTTCCGGGCTAGGGTTAGGGTTAGGGAACGGGAAAGCTTAGGGCACAGGTGAGGGTACGGAAACGTGGGAGAGGCAAGCTACGTGCTGATGTACGGGTCAGTGCCAGTTTACGGGCCAGGAGTAGGGTACGGCGTAGCGTAAGGTGTAGGGCTGGTGGTGGGTTCCGTTCCGGGCTAATGTTAGGGTTAGGGAACAGCAAGTCTTAGGGCACAGGTGAGGGTATGGAAACGTGGGAGAGGCAGGCTACGTGCTGGCGCACAGTTCAGTGCCAGCGTACGGGTCAGGAGTAGGGTACGGCATAGGGTAAGGTGTAGGGCTGGTGGTGGTTTTCCGTTCCGGGCTAGGGTTAGGTTTAGGAAACGGCAAGGCTTAGGGCACAGGTGAGGGTACGGAAACGTGGGAGGGTTAGGCTACGTGCTGACGCATGGGTCAGTGCAAGCGTACGGGCCAGGTGTAGGCTACGGCGTAGGGTAAGGTGTAGGGCTGGTTCTGGGTTTCGGTTCCAGGCTAGGGTTAGGGCTATGGAACGGAAGGCTTAGGGCACAGGTGAGGGTACGGAAACGTGGGAGAGGCAGGCTACGTGCTGACGCACGGGTTAGTGCCAGCGTACGGCCAGGAGTAGGCTACGGCGTAGGGTAAGGTGTAGGGCTGCTGGTAGGTTTCTGTTCTGGGCTAGGTTTAGGGATAGGAAACGGAAAGGTTTAGGGAACAGGTGATGGTACAGAAACGTGGGAGGGTCAGGCTACGTGCTGACGCACGGCTCAGTGCCAGTGTACGTGCCAGTTGCAGGCTACAGCGTAGGGTAAGGTTTAGGGCTGGTGGTGGGTTTCCGTTCTAGGATAGGGTTAGGGTTAGGGAACGGCAAGGCTTAAGGGACAGGTGAGTGTACGGAAATGTGGGAGGGTCAGGCTACGTGCTAACGCACGGATCAGTGCCAACGTGCGGGCCAGGAGTACGGTACGGCGTAGGGTAAGGTGTAGGGCGGGTGGTGGGTTTCCGTTTCAGGCTAGGGTTAGGTTTAGGGAACGGCAAGTCTTAGGGCACAGGTGGGTGTACAAAAACATGGGAGGTTCAGGCTACGTGGTGACGCACAGGTCAGTGCCACCATATGTGTCAGGAGTAGGGTACTGCGTAGGGTAAGGTGTAGGGCTGGTGGTGGGTTTCCTTTCCGGGGTAGGGATAGGGTTAGGGAACGGCAAGGCTTAGGGCACAGGTGAGGGTACGGAAACGTGGGAGTGGCAGGTTACGTGCTGACGCACGGGTCAGTGCCAGCGTACGGGCCAGGAGTAGGGTACGGCGTAGGTTAAGGTGTAGGGCTCGTGTTGGGTTTCCGTTCCGGGCTAGGGTTAGGGTTAGGGAACGGCAAGGCTTAAGGGACAGGTGAGTGTATGGAAACGTGGGAGGTTCAGGCTACATGCTGACGCACAGGTCAGTGCCAGGATACGGGCCAGGAGTAGGCTATGGCGTAGGGTAAGGTGTAGGGCTGGTGGTGGGTTTCCATTCCGGGCAAGGGTTTGGGTTAGGGAACGGCAAGGCTTAGGGCACAGGTGACGGTACGGAAACGTGGGAGGGTCAGGCTACATGCTTACGCACCGGTCAGTGCCAGCGTACGGGCCAGGAGTAGGATAGGGCGTAGGGTAAGGTTTAGGGCTGGTGGTGGGTTTCCATTCCGGGCTAGGGTTAGGGTTAGAGAACGACAAGCCTTAGGGCACAGGTGAGTGTACGGAAACGTGGGAGTGGCAGGCTACGTGCGTACCCATGGTTCACTGCCAGCGTACGGCCCAGGAGTAGGGTACGGCGTAGGGTAAGGTGTAGGGCTGGTGGTGGCTTTCCGTTCCGGGCTAGGGTTAGGGTTAGGGAACGGCAAGTCTGAGGGCACAGGAGAGGTTACGGAAACGTGAGAGGGTCAGGCTATGTGCTGACGCATGGGTCAGTGCCAGCGTACGGGCCATGTGTAGGCTACGGCGTAGGGTAAGGCGTATGCCCGGTGGTGGGTTTCCGTTCCGGGCTAGGGTTAGTGTTAGGGAAAGGCAAGGCTTAGGGCACAGGTGAGGGTACGGAAACGTGGGAGGGTTAGGCTACGTGCCGACGCATGGGTCAGTGGCAGCGTACGGGCCAGGAGTACGGTACGGCGTAGGGTAAGGTGTAGGGCGTGTGGTGGGTCACCGTTCTGGGCTAGGGTTAGGGTTAGGGAACGGCAAAGGTTAGGGCACAGGTGAGGGTACGGAAACGTGGGAGGGTCAGGCTACGTGGTGTCGCACGGGTCAGTGCCAGCGTACGGGCCAGGAGTACGGTACGGCGCAGGGTAATGTGTAGGACTGGTGGTGGGTTTCCATTCCGGGCTAGGGTAAGGCATAGGGAACGGCAAGGCTTAGGGCACAGGTGAGGTTATGGAAACGTGAGAGGGTCAGGCTACGTGCTGATGCATGGGTAAGTGCCATCGTACGGGCCAGGTGGAGGCTACGACGTAGGGAAATGTGTAGGCCCGGTGATGGGTTTCCGTTCAGGTCTAGGGTTAGGGTTAGGGAACGGCAAAGCTTAGGGTACGGGTGAGGGTATGGAAACGTGGGAGGGTCAGGCTACAGGCTGATGCACTTGTCAGTGCCAGCGTACGGGCAGGAGTAGGCTACGGCGTAGGGTAAGGTGTAGGGCTGGTGGTGGTTTTCCGTTCCGGGCTACGGTTACGGCTAGGGAACGGCAAGGCTTAGGGCACAGGTGAGGGTACGGAAACGTGGGAGAGGCAGGCTACATGCTGACACATTGGTCAGTGCCAGCGTACGGGCCAGGAGTAGGGTACGGCGTAGGGTAAGGTGAGGTCTGGTGGTGGGTTTACGTTCCGGGCTAGGGTTAGGGCTAGGGAACGGCAAGGCTTAGGGCACAGGTGAGGGTACGAAAACGTGGGGGAGGCAGGCTACATGCTGACGCACGTGTCAGTGCCCGCGTACGGGCCAGGAGTAGGGTATGGCGTAGGGTAAGGTTTAGGCCTGGTGGTAGGTTTCTGTTCCGGACTAGGTTTAGGGATAGGAAACGGAAAGGTTTAGGGAACAGGTGATGGTACAGAAACGTGGGAGGGTCAGGTTACGTGCTGACGCACGGCTCAGTGCCAGTGTACGTGCCAGTTGTAGGCTACAGCGTAGGGTAAGGTTTAGGGCTGGTGGTGGATTTCCGTTGCGCTCTAGGGTTAGGGTTAGGGAACGGCAAGGCTTAGGGAACATGTGAGAGTACGGAAACGTGGGAGGGTCAGGCTACATGCTGACGCACAGGTCAGTGCCAGGGTATGGGCCAGGAGTAGGCTATGGCGTAGGGTAAGGTGTAGGGCTGGTGATGGGTTTCCATTCCAGGCTAGGGTTAGGGTTAGGGAACGGCAAGGCTTAGGGCACAGGGCATGGTACGGTAACGTGGGAGGGTCAGGCTACGTGCTGACGCACGGGTCAGTGCCAGCGTACGGGCCAGGAGTAGGGTACGGCGTAGGGTAAGGTGTAGGGCTGCTGGTGGGTTTCCGTTCCAGGCTAGGGTTAGGGTTAGGGAACGGCAAGGCTTAGGGCACAGGTGAGGGTACCGAAACGTGCGAGGGTCAGGCTACATGCTTACACACCGGTCAGTGGCAGCGCACGGGTCAGGAGTAGGGTACGGTGTAGGGTAAGGTTTAGGGCTGCTGGTGTGTTTCCTTTCGGGCCTAGGGTTAGGGTCAGAGAACGAGAAGCCTTAGGGCACAGGTGAGGGTACGGAAACGTGGGAGGGTCAGTCTACGTGCTGACGCACGGGTAAGTGCCAGCGTCCGGGCCAGGTGTAGGCTACGGCGTAGGGTAAGGTATAGGCCTGGTGGTGGGTTTCCCTTCCGGGGTAGGGTTAGGGTTAGGGAACGGCAAGGCTTAGGGCACAGGTGAGGTTACGGAAACGTGGGAGAGGCAGGCTACGTGCTGACACATGGGTCAGTGCCAGCGTACGGGTCAGGAGTAGGGTACGGCGTAGGGTAAGGTGTAGGGTTGGTGGTGGGTTTCCGTTCCGGGCTAGGGTTAGGGCTAGGGAACGGCAAGGTTTAGGGCACAGGTGAGGGTACTGAAACGTGGGAGGGTCAGGCTACGTGCTGACGCACGTGTCAGTGCCAGCGTACGGTCCAGGAGTAGGCTACGGCATAGGGTAAGGTGTAGGACAGGTAGTGGGTTTCCGTTTCGGGCTAGGGTTAGGTTTAGGGAATGGAAAGGCTTAGGGCACAGGTGAGGGCACGTAAACGTGGGAGGGTCAGGCTATGGGCTGACGCACTTTTCAGTGCCAGTGTACGGGCCAGGAGTAGGCTTCAAAGTATTGTAAGGGGTAGGGCTGGTGGTGGGTTTCCGTTCCGGGCTAGGGTTAGGCTTAGGGAACGGCAAGGCTTAGGGCACCGTTGAGGGTACGGAAACGTGGGAGAGGCATGCTACGTGCTGACACACGGGTCAGTGCCAGCGTACGGGCCAGGAGTAGGGTACGGCGTAGGGTATGGTGTAGGGCTGGTGGTGGGTTTCCGTTCCGGGCTACGGTTAGGGTTAGGGAACGGCAAGGCTTAGTGCACAGGTGAGGGTACGGAAACGTGGGAGTGGCCGGTTACGTGCTGACGCACGGGTCAGTGCCAGCGTACGGGCTAGGAGTAGGGTACGGCGAAGGGTAAGGTGTAGAGCTCCTGGTGGGTTTCCGTTCCGGGCTATGGTTAGGGTTAGGGAATTTCAAGGCTTAGGGAACAGGTGAGGGTACGGAAACGTGGGAGGGTCAGGCTACATGCTGACGCACTTGTCAGTGCCAGCGTACGGGCCAGGAGTAGGGTACGGCGTATGGTAAGGTTTAGGGCTGGTGGTGGGTTTCCGTTCTAGGCTAGGGTTAGGGTTAGGGAACGGCAAGGCTTAGGTCAAAGCTGAGGGTACGAAAACGTGGGAGAGGCAGCCTACATGCTGACGCACGTGTCAGTGCCCGCGTACGGGCCAGGAGTAGGGTATGGCGTAGGGTAAGGTTTAGGCCTGGTGGTAGGTTTCTGTTCCGCACTAGGTTTAGGGATAGGAAACGGAAAAGTTTAGGGAACAGGTGATGGTACAGAAACGTGGGAGGGTCAGGTTACGTGCTGACGCACGGCTCAGTGCCAGTGTACGTGCCAGTTGTAGGCTACAGCGTAGGGTAAGGTTTAGGGCTGGTGGTGGATTTCCATTCCTGGCTAGGGTTAGGGTTTGGGAACGGCAAGGCTTAGGGAACAGGTGAGTGTACGGAAACGTGGGAGGGTCAGGCTACATGCTGACGCACAGGTCAGTGCCAGGGTATGGGCCAGGAGTAGGCTATGGCGTAGGGTAAGGTGTAGGGCTGGTGATGGGTTTCCATTCCGGGCTAGGGTTAGGGTTAGGGAACGGCAAGGCTTAGGGCACAGGGCATGGTACGGTAACGTGGGAGGGTCAGGCTACGTGCTGACGCACGGGTCAGTGCCAGCGTACGGGCTAGGAATAGGGTATGGCGTAGGGTAAGGCGTAGGGCTGGTGGTGGGTTTCCGTTCCAGGCTAGGGTTAGGGTTAGGGAACGGCAAGGCTTAGGGCACAGGAGAGGGTACGGAAACGTGGGAGGGTCAGGCTACATGCTTACACACCGATCAGTGCCAGCGTACGGACCAGGAGGAGGGTACGGTGTAGGGTAAGGTTTAGGGCTCCTGGTGGGTTTCATTTCCGGCCTAGGGTTAGGGTTAGAGAACGAGAAGCCTTAGGGCACAGGTGAGGGTACAGAAACGTGGGAGGATCAGGCTACGTGCTGACGCACGGGTCAGTGCCAGCGTACAGGCCAGGAGTACGGTACGGCGTAGGGTAAGGCGTAGGGCTGGTGGTGGTTTTCCGTTCCGGGCTAGGGTTAGCGTTAGGGAACGGCAAGGCTTAGGTACAGGAGAGGGTACGGAAACGTGGGAGGGTCAGGCTACATGCTTACACACCGGTCAGTGCCAGTGTACGGGCCAGGAGGAGGGTACGGTGTAGGGTAAGTTTTAGGGCTCCTGGTGGGTTTCATTTCCGGCCTAGGTTTAGGGTTAGAGAACGAGAAGCCTTAGGGCACAGGTGAGGGTACGGAAACGTGGGAGGATCAGGCTACGTGCTGACGCACGGGTCAGTGCCAGCGTACAGGCCAGGAGTACGGTACGGCGTAGGGTAAGGTGTAGGGCTGGTGGTGGGTTTCTGTTCCGGGCTAGGGTTAGGGTTAGGGAACGGGAAAGCTTAGGGCACAGGTGAGGGTACGGAAACGTGGGAGAGGCAAGCTACGTGCTGATGTACGGGTCAGTGCCAGTTTACGGGCCAGGAGTAGGGTACGGCGTAGCGTAAGGTGTAGGGCTGGTGGTGGGTTCCGTTCCGGGCTAATGTTAGGGTTAGGGAACAGCAAGTCTTAGGGCACAGGTGAGGGTATGGAAACGTGGGAGAGGCAGGCTACGTGCTGGCGCACAGTTCAGTGCCAGCGTACGGGTCAGGAGTAGGGTACGGCATAGGGTAAGGTGTAGGGCTGGTGGTGGTTTTCCGTTCCGGGCTAGGGTTAGGTTTAGGAAACGGCAAGGCTTAGGGCACAGGTGAGGGTACGGAAACGTGGGAGGGTTAGGCTACGTGCTGACGCATGGGTCAGTGCAAGCGTACGGGCCAGGTGTAGGCTACGGCGTAGGGTAAGGTGTAGGGCTGGTTCTGGGTTTCGGTTCCAGGCTAGGGATAGGGTTAGGGAACGGCAAGTTTTAGGGTAAATTTGAGGGTACAGAAACGTGGGAGGGTCAGGCTACGTGCTGATGCACGGGTCAGTGCCAGTGTACGGGCCAGGAGTAGGCTAAGGCGTAGACTAAGGAGTAAGGCTGGTGGTGGGTTTCCATTCCGGGCTAGGTATAGGGTTAGGGAACGGCAAGGCTTAGGGCATAGTTGAGGCTACAGAAACGTGGGAGGTTCAGGCTACGTGCTGACGCACGGCTCAGTGCCAGCGTACGGGCCAGGAGTAGGCTATGGCATATGGTAAGGTGTAGAGCTGGTGGTGGGTTTCCTTTCCAGGCTATGGTTAGGGTTAGGGAATGACAAGGCTTAGGGCACAAGTGAGGGTACGGAAACGTGGGAGGGTCAGTGTACGTGGTGACGCACGGGTCAGTGCCAGCGTACGGGCCAGGAGTAGGCAACGGCGTAGGTTATGGTGTAGGGCTCGTGGTGTGTTTCCTTTCCAGGCTAGGGTTAGGGTTAGGGAACGGCAAGATTTAGGGCACAGGTGAGGGTACGGAAACGTGGGAGGGTCAGGCTACATGCTGACGCACGGTGCAGTGCCAGCGTACGGGCCAGGAGTAGGGTACGGCATAGGGTAAGGTTTAGGGCTGGTGGTGGGGTTCCGTTCGGGGCTAGGGTTAGGGTTAGGGAACAGCAAGGCTTAGGGCACAGGTGAGTGTACGGAAACGTGGGAGAGGCAGGCTACCTGCTGACGCACGGGTCAGTGCCAGCGTATGGGCCAGGAGCAGGGTACGGTGTAGGGTAAGGTGGAGGGCTGGTGGTGGGTTTCCGTTCCGGGCTAGGGTTAGGTTTATTCAACGGCAAGGCTTAGGGCACATTTGAGGGTATGGAAACGTGGGAGAGGCAGGCTACCTGCTGACGCATGGGTCAGTGCCAGTGTACGGGCCAGGTGTAGGCTACGGTGTAGGGTAAGGCGTATGCCCGGTGGTGGGTTTCTGTTCTGGGCTAGGGTTAGTGTTAGGGAACGGCAAGGCTTAGGGCACAGGTGAGGGTACGGAAACGTGGGAGAGGCAGGCTACGTGCTGACGCACGGGTCAGTGCCAGCGTACGGAGCAGGAGTCGGGTACGGCGTAGGGTAAGGTTTAGGGCTGTTGGTGGGTTTCCTTTCCGGGCTAGGGTTAGGGTTAGGGAAAGGCAAGCCTTAGGGCACCGGTGAGGGTACGGAAACGTTGGAGAGGCAGGCTACGTGCTGACGTACGGGTCAGTGCCTGTTTACGGGCCAGGAGTAGGGTACGGCGTAGCGTAAGGTGTAGGCCTGGTGGTGGGTTCCGTTCCGGGCTAGGGTTAGGGTTAGGGAACGGCAAGGCTTAGGGCACAGGTGAGGGTACAGAAACGTGGGAGAGGCAGGCTACGTGCTGACGCACGGGTCATTGGCAGCGTATGGGCCAGGAGCATGGTACGGTGTAGGGTAAGGTGGAGGGCTGGTGGTGGGTTCCGTTCCGGGCTAGGGTTAGGTTTATGTAACGGCAAGGCTTAGGGCACAGTTGAGGGTATGGAAACGTGGGAGGGTCATGCTATGTGCTGACGCATGGGTCAGTGCCAGTGTACGGGGCAGGTGTAGGCTACGGTGTAGGGTAAGGCGTATGCCCGGTGATGGGTTTCCGTTCCGGGCTAGGGTTAGTGTTAGGGAACTGCAAGGTTTAGCACACAGGTGACGGTACGGAAACTTGGGAGGGTCAGGCTACATGCTTACGCACGGGTCAGTGCCAGTGTACGGGCCAGGAGTAGGCTACGGCGTAGGGTAAGGTGTACGGTTGGTGGTGGGTTTCCATTACGGGCTAGGGTTAGGGTTAGAGCACGACAAGCCTTAGGGCACAGGTGATGGTACAGAAACGTGGGAAGGTCAGGCTACGTGCTGATGCACGGGTCAGTGCCAGCGTACGGGCCAGGAGTACGGTACGGCGTAGGGTAAGGTGTAGGCCTGGTGGTAGGTTTCCGTTCCGGGCTAGGTTTAGAGATAGGAAACGGAAAGGTTTAGGGAACAGGTGATGGTACAGAAACGTGGGAGGGTCAGGCTACGTGCTGACGCACGTGTCATGCCAGCGTATGAGCCAGGAGTAGGCTACAGCGTAGGGTAAGGTGTAGGGCTGGTGTTGGGTTTCCGTTCCGGGCTAGGGTTAGGGTTAGGGAACGGCAAGGCTTTGGGCACAGGTGAGGGTACGGAAACGTGCGAGGGTGAGGCTACGTGCTGACACATGGGTCAGTGCCGGGGTACGGGCCAATTGTAGGCTACGGCGTAGGGTAAGGTGTAGGGCTGGTGGTGGGTTTCTGTTCCGGGCTAAGGTTATGGTTAGGGAACGGCAAGGCTTAGGGCACAGGTGAGGTTACGGAAACGTGGGAGGGTCAGGCTACGTGCTGACGCAAGGGGCAGTGCCTGTGTCTGGGCCAGGTGTAGGCTACGTTGTCGGGTAAGGTGTAGGCTTGGTGCTGGGTTTCTGTTCCGGGGTACAGTTAGGGTTAGGGAACGGCAAGGCTTATGGCACAGGTGAGGGTACGGAAACTTGGGAGGGTCAGGCTACGTGCTGACGCACGGCTCAGTGCCAGCGTATGGGCCACGCGTAGGCTACGGCGTAGGATAAGGTGTAGGGCTGGTGGTGGTTTTCTGTTCCGGGCTAGGGTTAGGGCTAGGGAACGGCAAGGCTTAGGGCACAGGTGAGCGTACGGAAACGTGGGAGAGGCAGGCTTCGTGCTGACACATGGGTCAGTGCCAGCGTACGGGCCAGGAGTAGGGCATGGTTTAGGGTAAGGTTTAGGGCTGGTGGTGGTTTTCCGTTGCGGGTAGGGTTAGGGCTAGGGAACGGAAAGGTTTAGGGCACAGGTGAGGGTACGGAAACGTGGGAGGGTCAGTCTACGTGCTGACGCACGGGTCAGTGCCAGCGTACGGGCCAGGAGTAGGGTACGGCGTAGGTTAAGGTGTAGGGCTCGTGTTGGGTTTCCGTTCCGGGCTAGGGTTAGGGTTAGGGAACGGCAAGGCTTAAGATACAGGTGAATGTATGGAAACGTGGGAGTGTCAGGCTACATGCTGACGCACAGGTCAGTGCCAGGATACGGGCCAGGAGTAGGCTATGGCGTAGGGTAAGGTGTAGGGCTGGTGGTGGGTTTCCATTCCGGGCTAGGGTTAGGGTTAGGCAACGGCAAGGCTTAGGGCACAGGTGACAGTACGGAAACGTGGGAGGGTCAGGCTACATGCTTACGCACCGGTCAGTGCCAGAGTACGGGCCAGGAGTAGGATACGGCGTAGGGTAAGGTTTAGGGCTGGTGGTGGGTTTCCATTCCGGGCTAGGGTTAGGGTTAGAGAACGACAAGGCTTAGGGCACAGGTGAGGGTACGGAAACGTGGGAGAGGCAGGCTACGTGCTGATGCACGGGTCAGTGCCAGTGTATGGGCCAGGAGTAGACTACGGCGTACGGAAAGGTGTAGGGCTGGTGGTGGCTTTCCGTTCCGGGCTAGGGTTAGGGTTAGGGAACGGCAAGGCTTAGGGCACAGGTGAGGTTACGGAAACGTGGGAGGGTCAGGCTACGTGCTGACGCATTTGTCACTGCCAGCGTACGGGCCAAGTGTAGGCTACGGCGTAAGGTATGGCGTATGCCCGGTGGTGGGTTTCCGTTTCGGGCTAGGGTTAGGGTTAGGGAACGGCAAGGCTTAGGGCACAGGTGTGGGTACGGAAACGTGGGAGGGTCAGACTACATGCTTACGCACGTGTCAGTGCCAGCGTACGGGCCAGGAGTAGGGTACGGCGTAGGGTAAAGTTTAGGGCTTGTGGTGGGTTTCCATTCCGGGCTAGGGTTAGGGTTAGAGAACGACAAGCCTTACGGAACAGGTGAGTGTACGGAAATGTGGGAGGGTCAGGCTACGTGCTAACGCACGCATCAGTGCCAACGTACGGGCCAGGAGTACGGTACGGCGTAGGGTAACGTGTAGGGCGGGTCGTGGGTTTCCGTTTCAGGCTAGGGTTAGGTTTAGGGAACGGCAAGTCTTATGGCACAGGTGAGTGTACAGAAACATGGGAGGTTCAGGCTATGTGCTGACGCACAGGTCAGTGCCAACATATGGGTCAGGAGTAGGGTACTGCGTAGGGTAAGGTGTAGGGCTGGTGGTGGGTTTCCGTTCCGGGCTAGGGTTAGGGTTAGGGAACGGCAAGGCTTAGGGCACAGGTGAGGGTACAGAAACGTGGGAGTGGCAGGTTACGTGCTGACGCACGGGTCAGTGCCAGCGTACGGGCCAGGAGTAGGGTACGGCGTAGGTTAAGGTGTAGGGCTCGTGTTGGGTTTCCGTTCCGGGCTAGGATTAGGGTTAGGGAAAGGCAAGGCTTAAGGTACAGGTGAGTGTATGGAAACGTGGGAGGGTCAGGCTACATGCTGACGCACAGGTCAGTGCCAGGATACGGGCCAGGAGTAGGCTATTGCGTAGGGTAAGGTGTAGGGCTGGTGGTGGGTTTCCATTCCGGGCAAGGGTTAGGGTTAGGGAACGGCAAGGCTTAGGGCACAGGTGACGGTACGGAAACGTGGGAGGGTCAGGCTACATGCTTACGCACCGGTCAGTGCCAGCGTACGGGCCAGGAGTAGGATACGGCGTAGGGTAAGGTTTAGGGCTGGTGGTGGGTTTCCATTCCGGGCTAGGGTTAGGGTTAGAGAACGACAAGCCTTAGGGCACAGGTGAGTGTACGGAAACGTGGGAGGGTCAGGCTACGTGCTGACGCATGGGTCAGTGCCAGCGTACGGGCCAGGAGTACGGTACGGCGTAGGGTAAGGTGTAGGGCTGGTGGTGGGTTTCCGTTTCGGGCTAGGTTTATGGTTAGGGAACGGCAAGCCTTAGGGAACAGGTGAGGGTACGGAAATGTGGGAGGGTCAGGCTACATGCTGACGCACAGGTCAGTGCCAGGGTACGGGCCAGGAGTAGGCTATGGCGTAGGGTATAGTGTAGGGCTGGTGGTGGTTTTCCATTCCGGGCTAGAGTTAGGGTTAGGGAAATGCAAGGCTTAGGGCACAGGTGACGGTACGGAAACGTGGGAGTGTCAGGCTACGTGTTGACGCACAGATCATTGCCAGCGTACGGGCCAGGAGTAGGGTACGGCGTAGGGTAAGGTGTAGGGCTGGTGGTGGGTTTCTGTTCCGGGCTAGGGTTAGGGTTAGGGAACGGCAAGGCTTAGGGCAAAGGTGAGGGTACGAAAACGTGGGAGAGGCAGGCTACATGCTGACGCACGTGTCAGTGCCCGCGTACGGGCCAGGAGTAGGGTATGGCGTAGGGTAAGGTTTAGGCCTGGTGGTAGGTTTCTGTTCCGGACTAGGTTTAGGGATAGGAAACGGAAAGGTTTAGGGAACAGGTGATGGTACAGAAACGTGGGAGGGTCAGGTTACGTGCTGACGAACGGCTCAGTGCCAGTGTACGTGCCAGTTGTAGGCTACAGCGTAGGGTAAGGTTTAGGGCTGGTGGTGGATTTCCGTTCCGGGCTAGGGTTAGGGTTAGGGAACGACAAGGCTTAGGGAACAGGTGAGTGTACGGAAACGTGGGAGGGTCAGGCTACATGCTGACGCACAAGTCAGTGCCAGGGTATGGGCCAGGATTAGGCTATGGCGTAGGGTAAGGTGTAGGGCTGGTGATGGGTTTCAATTCCGGGCTAGTGTTAGGGTTAGGGAACGGCAAGGCTTAGGGCACAGGGCATGGTACGGTAACGTGGGAGGGTCAGGCTACGTGCTGACGCACGGGTCAGTGCCAGTGTACGGGCCAGGAGTAGGGTACGGCGTAGGGTAAGGTGTAGGGCTGCTGGTGGGTTTCCGTTCCAGGCTAGGGTTAGGGTTAGGGAACGGCAAGGCTTAGGGCACAGGTGAGGGTACCGAAACGTGCGAGGGTCAGACTACATGCTTACACACCGGTCAGTGCCAGCGCATGGGCCAGGAGTAGGGTACGGTGTAGGGTAAGGTTTAGGGTTCCTGCTGGGTTTCCTTTCGGGCCTAGGGTTAGGGTCAGAGAACGAGAAGCCTTAGGGCACAGGTGAGGGTACGGAAACGTTGGAGGGTCAGGTACGTGCTGACGCACGGTTCAGTGCCAGCGTACGGGCCAGGAGTAGGGTACGGCGTAGTGTAAGGTGTAGGGCTGGTGGTGGGTTTCCGTTCCGGGCTAGGGTTAGGGTTAGGGAACGGCAAGGCTTAGGGCACAGGTGAGGGTACGGAAACGTGGGAGAGGCAGGCTACGTGCTGATGCACGGGTCAGTGCCAGCGTATGGGTCAGGAGTAGACTACGGCGTACGGTAAGGTGTAGGGCTGGTGGTGGCTTTCCGTTCCGGGCTAGGGTTAGGGTTAGGGAACGGCAAGGCTTAAGGCACAGGTGAGGTTACGGAAACGTGGGAGGGTCAGGCTACGTGCTGACGCATTTGTCACTGCCAGCGTACGGGCCAAGTGTAGGCTACGGCGTAAGGTATGGCGTATGCCCGGTGGTGGGTTTCCGTTTCGGGCTAGGGTTAGGGTTAGGGAACGGCAAGGCTTAGGGCACAGGTGTGGGTACGGAAACGTGGGAGGGTCAGACTACATGCTTACGCACGTGTCAGTGCCAGCGTACGGGCCAGGAGTAGGGTACGGCGTAGGGTAAAGTTTAGGGCTTGTGGTGGGTTTCCATTCCGGGCTAGGGTTACGGTTAGAGAACGACAAGCCTTAGGGAACAGGTGAGTGTACGGAAATGTGGGAGGGTCAGGCTACGTGCTAACGCACGGATCAGTGCCAACGTACGGGCCAGGAGTACGGTACGGTGTAGGGTAAGGTGTAGGGCGGGTCGTGGGTTTCCGTTTCAGGCTAGGGTTAGGTTTAGGGAACGGCAAGTCTTATGGCACAGGTGAGTGTACAGAAACATGGGAGGTTCAGGCTACGTGCTGACGCACAGGTCAGTGCCAACATATGGGTCAGGAGTAGGGTACTGCGTAGGGTAAGGTGTAGGGCTGGTGGTGGGTTTCCGTTCCGGGCTAGGGTTAGGGTTAGGGAACGTCAAGGCTTAGGGCATAGGTGAGGGTACAGAAACGTGGGAGTGGCAGGTTACGTGCTGATGCAAGGGTCAGTGCCAGCGTACGGGCCAGGAGTAGGGTACGGCGTAGGTTAAGGTGTAGGGCTCGTGTTGGGTTTCCGTTCCGGGCTAGGGTTAGGGTTAGGGAACGGCAAGGCTTAAGGTACAGGTGAGTGTATGGAAACGTGGGAGGGTCAGGCTACATGCTGACGCACAGGTCAGTGCCGGGATACGGGCCAGGAGTAGGCTATGGCGTAGGGTAAGGTGTAGGGCTGGTGGTCGGTTTCCATTCCGGGCTAGGGTTAGGGTTAGGGAACGGGAAGGCTTAGGGCACAGGTGACGGTACGGAAACGTGGGAAAGTCAGGCTACATGCTTACGCACCGGTCAGTGCCAGCGTACGGGCCAGGAGTAGGATAGGGCGTAGGGTAAGGTTTAGGGCTGGTGGTGGGTTTCCATTCCGGGCTAGGGTTAGGGTTAGAGAACGACAAGCCTTAGGGCACAGGTGAGTGTACGGAAACGTGGGAGGGTCAGGCTACGTGCTGACGCATGGGTCAGTGCCAGCGTACGGGCCAGGAGTACGGTACGGCGTAGGGTAAGGTGTAGGGCTGGTGGTGGGTTTCCGTTTCGGGCTAGGTTTATGGTTAGGGAACGGCAAGCCTTAGGGAACAGGTGAGGGTACGGAAAGGTGGGAGGGTCAGGCTACATGCTGACGCACAGGTCAGTGCCACGGTACGGGTCAGGAGTAGGCTATGGTGTAGGGTAAGGTGTAGGGCTGGTGCTGGGTTTCCATTCCGGGCTAGGGTTAGGGTTAGGGAACGGCAAGGCTTAGGGCACAGGTGAGGGTACGGAAATGTTGGAGGGTCAGGCTACATGCTGACGCACAGTTCAGTGCCAGGGTATGGGCCAGGAGTAGGCTATGGCGTAGGGTAAAGTGTAGGGCTGGTGGTGGGTTTCCATTCCGGGCTAGAGTTAGGGTTAGGGAACTGCAAGGCTTAGGGCACAGGTGACGGTACGGAAACGTGGGAGTGTCAGGCTACGTGTTGACGCACAGGTCATTGCCAGCGTACGGGCCAGAAGTAGGGTACGGCGTAGGGTAAGGTGTAGGACTGGTGGTGGCTTTCCGTTCCGGGCTAGGGTTAGGGTTAGGGAACGGCAAGGCTTAGGGCAAAGGTGAGGGTACGAAAACGTGGGAGAGGCAGGCTACATGCTGACGCACGTGTCAGTGCCCGCGTACGGGCCAGGAGTAGGGTATGGCGTAGGGTAAGGTTTAGGCCTGGTGGTAGGTTTCTGTTCCGCACTAGGTTTAGGGATAGGAAACGGAAAGGTTTAGGGAACAGGTGATGGTACAGAAACGTGGGAGGGTCAGGTTACGTGCTGACGCACGGCTCAGTGCCAGTGTACGTGCCAGTTGTAGGCTACAGCGTAGGGTAATGTTTAGGGCTGGTGGTGGATTTCCATTCCTGGCTAGGGTTAGGGTTTGGGAACGGCAAGGCTTAGGGAACAGGTGAGTGTACGGAAACGTGGGAGGGTCAGGCTACATGCTGACGCACAGGTCAGTGCCAGGGTATGGGCCAGGAGTAGGCTATGGCGTAGGGTAAGGTGTAGGGCTGGTGATGGGTTTCCATTCCGGGCTAGGGTTAGGGTTAGGGAACGGCAAGGCTTAGGGCACAGGGCATGGTACGGTAACGTGGGAGGGTCAGGCTACGTGCTGACGCACGGGTCAGTGCCAGCGTACGGGTCAGGAGTAGGGTACGGCGTAGGGTAAGGTGTAGGGCTGCTGGTGGGTTTCCGTTCCAGGCTAGGGTTAGGGTTAGGGAACAGCAAGGCTTAGGGCACAGGTGAGGGTACCGAAACGTGCGAGGGTCAGGCTACATGCTTACACACCGGTCAGTGCCAGCGCACGGGCCAGGAGTAGGGTACGGTGTAGGGTAAGGTGTAGGGCTGTTGTTGGGTTTCCGTTCCGGGCTAGGGTTAGGGTTAGAGAACGACAAGCCTTAGGGCACAGGTGAGGGTACGGAAACGTGGGAGGGTCAGGCTACATGCTGACCCACAGGTCAGTGCCAGGGTACGGGGCAGGAGTAGGCAACGGCGTAAGGTAAGGTGTAGGGCTGGTGGTGGGTTTCTGTTCCCGTCTAGGGTTAGGGTTAGGGAACGGCAAGGCTTAGGGCACAGTTGACGGTACGGAAACGTGCGAGGGTGAGGCTACGTGCTGACGCACCGGTCAGTGCCAGGGTACGGGCCAGTTGTAGGCTACGGCGTAGGGTAAGGTGTAGGGCTGGTCGTGGGTTTCCGTTCCGGGCTCAGGTTATGGTTAGGGAACGGCAAGGCTTAGGGCACAGTGGAGGGTACGGAAACGTGGGAGAGGCAGGCTACGTGCTGACACATGGGTCATTGCCAGCGTACGGGCCAGGAGTAGGGTACGGCGTAGGGTAAGGTGTAGGGCTGGTCGTGGGTTTCCGTTCTAGGCTAGGGTTAGGGTTAGGGAACGGCAAGGCTTAGGGCAAAGGTGAGGGTACGAAAACGTGGGAGAGGCAGGCTACATGCTGACGCACGTGTCAGTGCCCGCGTACGGGCCAGGAGTAGGGTATGGCGTAGGCTAAGGTTTAGGCCTGGTGGTAGGTTTCTGTTCCGGACTAGGTTTAGGGATAGGAAACAGAAAGGTTTAGGGAACAGGTGATGGTACAGAAACGTGGGAGGGTCAGGTTACGTGCTGACGCACGGCTCAGTGCCAGTGTACGTGCCAGTTGTAGGCTACAGCGTAGGGTAATGTTTAGGGCTGGTGGTGGATTTCCGTTCCGGACTAGGGTTAGGGTTAGGGAACGGCAAGGCTTAGGGAACAGGTGAGTGTACGGAAACGTGGGAGGGTCAGGCTACATGCTGACGCACAGGTCAGTGCCAGGGTATGGGCCAGGAGTAGGCTATGGCGTAGGGTAAGGTGTAGGGCTGGTGATGGGTTTCCATTCCGGGCTAGGGTTAGGGTTAGGGAACGGCAAGGCTTAGGGCACAGGTGAGGGTACGGAAACGTGGGAGGGTCAGGCTACGTGCTGACGCACGGGTCAGTGCCAGCATACGGGCCAGGAGTAGGCAACGGCGTAAGGTAAGGTGTAGGGCTGGTGGTCGGTTTCCGTTCCAGGCTAGGGTTAGGGTTAGGGAACGGCAAGGCTTAGGGCACAGGTGAGGTTACGGAAACGTGGGAGAGTCGGGCTACGTGCTGACGCACGTGTCAGTGCCAGCGTACGGGCCAGGAGTAGGCAACGGCGTAGGATAAAGTGTAGGGCTGGTGGTGGATTTGCGTTCCGGGCTAGGGTTAGGGTTAGGGAACGGCAAGGCTTAGGGCACAGGTGAGGGTACGGAAACGTGGGAGGGTCAGGCTACGTGCTGACGCACGGGTCAGTGCCAGCGTACGCGTCAGGAGTAGGGTACGGTGTAAGGTAAGGTGTAGGGCTGGTGGTGGGTTTCTATTCCGGGCTAGGGTTAGGGTTAGGGAACGGCAAGGCTTAGGGCACAGGTCAGGGTACGGAAACGCGGGAGGGTAAGGCTACGTTCTGATGCACGGGTCAGAGCCAGAGTACAGGCCAGGAGTAGGCAACGGGGTAGGGTAAGGTGTAGGGCTGGTGGTGGGTTTCTATTCCTGGCTAGGGTTAGGGTTAGGGAACGGCAAGGCTTAGGGCACAGGTGAGTGTACGGAAACGTGGGAGGGTCAGGCTATGTGCTGACGCACGGGTCAGTGCCAGCGTACGGGCCAGGAGTAGGCAACGGCGTAAGGTTAGGTGTAGGGCTGGTGGTTGGTTTCCGTTCCAGGCTAGGGTTAGAGTTAGGGAACGGCAAGGCTCAGGGCACAGGTGAGGGTACGGAAACGTGGGAGGGTCGGGCTACGTGCTAACGCACGGGTCAGTGCCAGCGTACGGGCCAGGAGTAGGCAACGGCGTAGGATAAAGTGTAGGGCTGGTGGTGGATTTGCGTTCCGGGCTAGGGTTAGGGTTAGGGAACGGCAAGGCTTAGGGCACAGGTGAGGGTACGGAAACGTGGGAGGGTCAGGCTACGTACTGACGCACGGGTCAGTGCCAGCGTACGGGTCAGGAGTAGGGTACGGCGTAAGGTAAGGTGTAGGGCTGGTGGTGGGTTTCTATTCCGGGCTAGGGTTAGGGTTAGGGAATGGCAAGGCTTAGGGCACAGGTCAGGGTACGGAAACACGGTAGGGTAAGGCTACGTGCTGATGAACGGGTCAGTGCCAGAGTACAGGCCAGGAGTAGGCAACGGCGTAGGGTAAGGTGTAGGGCTGGTGGTTGGTTTCCGTTCCAGGCTAGGGTTAGGGTTAGGGAACGGCAAGGCTTAGGGCACAGGTGAGGGCACGGAAACGTTGGAGGGTCGGGCTACGTGCTGACACACGGGTCAGTGCCAGCGTACGGGCCAGGAGTAGGCAACGGCGTAGGATAAAGTGTAGGGCTGGTGGTGGATTTGCGTTCCAGGCTAGGGTTAGGGTTAGGGAACAGCAAGGCTTAGGGCACAGGTGAGGGTACGGAAACGTGGGAGGGTCAGGCTACGTGCTGGCGCACGGTTTAGTGCCAGCGTACGGGCCAGGAATAGGGTACGGCGTAAGGTAAGGTGTAGGGCTGGTGGTGGGTTTCCGTTCCGGGCTAGGGTTAGGGTTAGGGAACGGCAAGGCTTAGGGCACAGGTGAGGGTACGGAAACGTGGGAGGGACAGGCTACGTGCTGACGCACGTGTCAGTGCCAACGTACGGGCCAGGAGTAGGGTACGGCGTAAGGTAAGGTGTAGGGCTTGTGGTTGATTTCCGTTCCAGGCTAGGGTTAGGGTTAGGGAACGGCAAGGCTTAGGGCAAAGGAGAGGGTACGGAAACGTGGGAGGGTCGGGCCCCGTGCTGACGCACGGGTTAGTGCCAGCATACGGGCCAGGAATAGGCAACGGCGTAGGATAAAGTGTAGGGCTGGTGGTGGGTTTCCATTCCGGGCTAGGGTTAGGGTTAGGGAACGGCAAGGCTTAGGGCACAGGTGTGGGTACGGAAACGTGGGAGGGTCAGGCTACGTGCTGACGCACGTGTCAGTGCCAGCGTACGGGCCAGGAGTAGGCAACGGCGTAAGGTAAGGTGTAGGGATGGTGGTGGGTTTCTCTTCCGGGCTAGGGTTAGGGTTAGGGAATGGCAAGGCTTAGGGCACAGGTGAGGGTACGGAAACGTGGGAGGGTCGTGCTACGTGCTGACGCACGGGTCAGTGCCAGCGTACGGGCCAGGAGTATGCAACGGCGTAGGATAAAGTGTAGGGCTGGTGGTTGATTTCCGTTCTGGCCTAGTGTTAGGGTTAGGGAACGGCAAGACTTAGGGCACAGGTGAGGTTACGGAAACGTGGGAGGGTCAGGCTACGTGCTGACGCACGGGTCAGTGCCGGCGTACGGCCCAGGAGTAGGCAACGGCGTAAGGTTAGGTGTAGGGCTGGTGGTTGGTTTCCGTTCCAGGCTAGGGTTAGGGTTAGGGAACGGCAAGGCTTAGGGCACATGTGAGGGTACAGAAACGTGGGAGGGTCGGGCTACGTGCTGACGCACGTGTCAGTGGCAGCGTATGGCCCAGGAGTAGGCAACGGCGTAGGATAAAGTGTAGGGCTGGTGGTGGATTTGCGTTCCGGGCTAGGGTTAGGGTTAGGGAACGGCAAGGCTTAGGGCACAGGTGAGGGTACGGAAACGTGGGAGGTTCAGGCTACGTGCTGACGCACAGGTCAGTGCCAGCGTACAGGTCAGGAGTAGGGTACGGCATAAGGTAAGGTGTAGGACTGGTGGTGGGTTTCTATTCCGGGCTAGGGTTACGGTTAGGGAACGGCAAGGCTTAGGGGACAGGTGAGGGTACGGAAACGTGGGAGGGTCAGGCTACGTGCTGACGCATGGTTCAGTGCCAGCGTACGGGCCAGGAATAGGGTACGGCGTAAGGTAAGGTGTAGGGCTGGTGGTGGGTTTCCGTTGCGGGGTAGGGTTAGGGTTAGGGAACGGCAAGGCTTAGGGCACAGGTGAGGGTACGGAAACGTGGGAGGGTCAGGTTACGTGCTGATTCACGGGTCCGTGCCAGCGTACGGGCCAGGAGTGGGCAACGGCGTAAGGTAAGGTGTACGGCTTGTGGTTGATTTCCGTTCCGGGATAGGGTTAGGGTTAGGGATCGGCAAGGCTTAGGGCACAGGTGAGGTTATGGAAACGTGGGAGGGTCGCGCTACGTGCAGACGCACGGGTCAGTGCCAGCGTACGGGCCAGGAGTAGGCAACGGCGTAGGGTAAAGTGTACGGCTGGTGGTGGATTTGCGTTCTGGGCTAGGGTTAGGGTTAGGGAACGGCAAGGCTTAGGGCACAGGTCAGGGTACGGAAACGCGGGAGGGTAAGGCTACGTGCTGATGCACGGGTCAGTGCCAGAGTACAGGCCAGGAGTAGGCAACGGTGTAGGGTAAGGTGTAGGGCTGGTGGTGGGTTTCCATTCCGGGCTATGGTTAGGGTTAGGGAAAGGCAAGGCTTAGGGCACAGGTGAGGGTACGGAAACGTGGGAGCTTCAGGCTACGTGCTGACGCATGGGTCAGTGCCAGCGTACGGGCCAGGAGTAGGCAATGGCGTAGGATAAAGTGTAGGGCTGGTGGTGGATTTGCGTTCCAGGCTAGGGTTAGGGTTAGGGAATGGCAAGGCTTAGGGCACAGGTGAGGGTACGGAAACGTGGGAGTGTCAGGCTACGTGCTGACGCACGGTTCAGTGCCAGCGTACGGGCCTGGAATAGGGTACGGCGTAAGGTAAGGTGTAGGGCTGGTGGTGGGTTTCCGTTCCGGGCTAGGGTTAGGGTTAGGGAACGGCAAGGCTTAGGGCACAGGTGAGGGTCCGGAAACGTGGGAGGGTCAGGCTACGTGCTGACGCACGGGTCAGTGCCAGCGTACGGGTCAGGAGTAGGGTACGGCGTAAGGTAAGGTGTAGGGCTGGTGGTGGGTTTCTATTCCGGCTAGGGTTAGGGTTAGGGAACGGCAAGGCTTAGGGCACAGGTCAGGGTACGGAAACGCGGGAGGGTAAGGCTACGTGCTGATGAACGGGTCAGTGCCAGAGTACAGGCCAGGAGTAGGCAACGGCGTAGGGTAAGTTGTAGGGCTGGTGGTTGGTTTCCGTTCCAGGCTATGGTTAGGGTTAGGGAACGGCAAGGCTTAGGGCACAGGTGAGGGCACGGAAACGTGGGAGGGTCGGGCTACGTGCTGACGCACGGGTCAGTGCCAGCGTACGGGCCAGGAGTAGGCAACGGCGTAGGATAAGGTGTAGGGCTGGTGGTGGATTTGCGTTCCAGGCTAGGGTTAGGGTTAGGGAACAGCAAGGCTTAGGGCACAGGTGAGGGTACGGAAACGTGGGAGTGTCAGGCTACGTGCTGACGCACGGTTCAGTGCCAGCGTACGGGCCAGGAATAGGGTACGGCGTAAGGTAAGGTGTAGGGCTTGTGGTTGATTTCCGTTCCAGGCTAGGGTTAGGGTTAGGGAACTGCAAGGCTTAGGGCACAGGTGAGGGTACGGAAACGTGGGAGGGTCAGGCTACGTGCTGACGCACGGGTCAGTGCCAGCGTACGGGCCAGGAGTAGGCAACGGCGTAAGGTAAGGTGTAGGGCTGGTGGTGGATTTCTCTTCCGGGCTAGGGTTAGGGTTAGGGAACGGCAAGGCTTAGGGCACAGGTGAGGGTACAGAAACGTGGGAGGGTCGGGCTACGTGCTGACGCACGGGTCAGTGCCAGCGTACGGGCCAGGTGTATGCAACGGTGTAGGATAAAGTGTAGGACTGGTGGTGGGTTTCTATTCCGGGCTAGGGTTAGGGTTAGGGAACGGCAAGGCTTACGGCACAGGTGAGGGTACGGAAACGTGGGAGGGTCAGGCTACGTGCTGACGCACGGTTCAGTGCCAGCGTACGGGCCAGGAATAGGTTACGGCGTAAGGTAAGGTGTAGGGCTGGTGGTGGGTTTCCGTTCCGGGCTAGGGTTAGGGTAAGGGAACGGCAAGGCTTACGGAACAGGTGAGGGTACGGAAACGTGGGAGTGTCGGTCTACGTGCTGACGCACGGGTTAATTCCAGCGTACGGGACAGGAGTAGGCAACGGCGTAGGGTAAATTGTAGGGCTGGTGGTGGATTTGCGTTCAGGGCTAGGGTTAGGGTGAGGGAACGGCAAGGCTTAGGGCACAGGTGAGGGTACGGAAACGTGGGAGGGTCGGGCTACGTGCTGACGCACGGGTCAGTGCCAGCGTATGGGCCAGGAGTAGGCAACGGCGTAGGATAAAGTGTAGGGCTGGTGGTGGATTTGCGTTCCGGGCTAGGGTTAGGGTTAGGGAACGGCAAGGCTTAGGGCACAGGTGAGGGTACGGAAACGTGGGAGGGTCAGGCTACGTGCTGACGCACGGTTCAGTGCCAGCGTACGGGCCAGGAATAGGGTACGTCGTAAGGTAAGGTGTAGGGCTGGTGGTGGGTTTCCGTTCCGGGCTAGGGTTAGGGTTAGGGAACGGCAAGGCTTAGGGCACAGGTGAGGGTACGGAAACGTGGGAGGGTCAGGCTACGTGCTGACGCACGGGTCAGTGCCAACGTACGGGCCAGGAGTAGGGTACGGCGTAAGGTAAGGTGTAGGGCTTGTGGTTGATTTCCGTTTCAGGCTAGGGTTAGGGATAGGGAACGGCAAGGCTTAGGGCAAAGGAGAGGGTACGGACACGTGGGAGGGACGGGCCCAGTGCTGACGCACGGGTTAGTGCCAGCATACGGGCCAGGAGTATGCAACGGCATAGGATAAAGTGTAGGGCTGGTGGTGGGTTTCCATTCCGGGCTAGGCTTAGGGTTAGGGAACGACAAGGCTTAGGGCACAGGTGAGGGTACGGAAACGTGGGAGGGTCAGGCTACGTGCTGACGCACGGGTCAGTGCCAGCATATGGGCCAGGAGTAGGCAACGGCGTAAGGTAAGGTGTAGGGCTGGTGGTTGGTTTCCGTTCCAGGCTAGGGTTAGGGTTAGAGAACGGCAAGGCTTAGGGCACAGGTGAGGTTACGGAAACGTGGGAGAGTCGGGCTACGTGCTGACGCACGTGTCAGTGCCAGCGTACGGGCCAGGAGTAGGCAACGGCGTAGGATAAAGTGTAGGGCTGGTGGTGGATTTGCGTTCCGGGCTAGGGTTAGGGTTAGGGAACGGCAAGGCTTAGGGCACAGGTGAGGGTACGGAAACGTGGGAGGGTCAGGCTACGTGCTGACGCACGGGTCAGTGCCAGCGTACGCGTCAGGAGTAGGGTACGGTGTAAGGTAAGGTGTAGGGCTGGTGGTGGGTTTCTATTCCGGGCTAGGGTTAGGGTTAGGGAACGGCAAGGCTTAGGGCACAGGTCAGGGTACGGAAACGCGGGAGGGTAAGGCTACGTTCTGATGCACGGGTCAGAGCCAGAGTACAGGCCAGGAGTAGGCAACGGGGTAGGGTAAGGTGTAGGGCTGGTGGTGGGTTTCTATTCCTGGCTAGGGATAGGGTTAGGGAACGGCAAGGCTTAGGGCACAGGTGAGGGCACGGAAACGTGGGAGGGTCGGGCTACGTGCTGACACACGGGTCAGTGCCAGCGTACGGGCCAGGAGTAGGCAACGGCGTAGGATAAAGTGTAGGGCTGGTGGTGGATTTGCGTTCCAGGCTAGGGTTAGGGTTAGGGAACGGCAAGGCTTAGGGCACAGGTGAGGGTACGGAAACGTGGGAGGGTCAGGCTACGTGCTGGCGCACGGCTAAGTGCCAGCGTACGGGCCAGGAATAGGGTACGGCGTAAGGTAAGGTGTAGGGCTGGTGGTGGGTTTCCGTTCCGGGCTAGGGTTAGGGTTAGGGAACGGCAAGGCTTAGGGCACAGGTGAGGGTACGGAAACGTGCGAGGGTCAGGCTACGTGCTGACGCACGTGTCAGTGCCAACGTACGGGCCAGGAGTAGGGTACGGCGTAAGGTAAGGTGTAGGGCTTGTGGTTGATTTCCGTTCCAGGCTAGGGTTAGGGTTAGGGAACGGCAAGGCTTAGGGCAAAGGAGAGGGTACGGAAACGTGGGAGGGTCGGGCCCCGTGCTGACGCACGGGTTAGTGTCAGCATACGGGCCAGGAATAGGCAACGGCGTAGGATAAAGTGTAGGGCTGGTGGTGGGTTTCCATTCCGGGCTAGGGTTAGGGTTAGGGAACGGCAAGGCTTAGGGCACAGGTGAGGGTACGGAAACGTGGGAGGGTCAGGCTACGTGCTGACGCACGGGTCAGTGCCAGCGTACGGGCCAGGAGTAGGCAACGGCGTAAGGTAAGGTGTAGGGATGGTGGTGGGTTTCTCTTCCGGGCTAGGGTTAGGGTTAGGGAATGGCAAGGCTTAGGGCACAGGTGAGGGTACGGAAACGTGGGAGGGTCGTGCTACGTGCTGACGCACGGGTCAGTGCCAGCGTACGGGCCAGGAGTATGCAACGGCGTAGGATAAAGTGTAGGGCTGGTGGTTGATTTCCGTTCTGGGCTAGTGTTAGGGTTAGGGAACGGCAAGACTTAGGGCACAGGTGAGGTTACGGAAACGTGGGAGGGTCAGGCTACGTGCTGACGCACGGGTCAGTGCCAGCGTACGGGCCAGGAGTAGGCAACGGCGTAAGGTAAGGTGTAGGGATGGTGGTGGGTTTCTCTTCCGGGCTAGGGTTAGGGTTAGGGAATGGCAAGGCTTAGGGCACAGGTGAGGGTACGGAAACGTGGGAGGGTCGTGCTATGTGCTGACGCACGGGTCAGTGCCAGCGTACGGGCCAGGAGTATGCAACGGCGTAGGATAAAGTGTAGGGCTGGTGGTTGATTTGCGTTCCGGGCTAGGGTTAGGGTTAGGGAACGGCAAGGCTTAGGGCACAGGTGAGGGTACGGAAACGTGGGAGGTTCAGGCTACGTGCTGACGCACAGGTCAGTGCCAGCGTACAGGTCAGGAGTAGGGTACGGCGTAATGTAAGGTGTAGGACTGGTGGTGGGTTTCTATTCCGGGCTAGGGTTACGGTTAGGGAACGGCAAGGCTTAGGGGACAGGTGAGGGTACGGAAACGTGGGAGGGTCAGGCTACGTGCTGACGCACGGTTCAGTGCCAGCGTACGGGCCAGGAATATGGTACGGCGTAAGGTAAGGTGTAGGGCTGGTGGTGGGTTTCCGTTGCGGGGTAGGGTTAGGGTTAGGGAACGGCAAGGCTTAGGGCACAGGTGAGGGTACGGAAACGTGGGAGGGTCAGGCTACGTGCTGATTCACGGGTCCGTGCCAGCGTACGGGCCAGGAGTGGGCAACGGCGTAAGGTAAGGTGTAGGGCTTGTGGTTGATTTCCGTTCCGGGATAGGGTTAGGGTTAGGGATCGGCAAGGCTTAGGGCACATGTGAGGTTATGGAAACGTGGGAGGGTCGGGCTACGTGCAGACGCACGGGTCAGTGCCAGCGTACGGGCCAGGAGTAGGCAACGGCGTAGGGTAAAGTGTACGGCTGGTGGTGGATTTGCGTTCTGGGCTAGGGTTAGGGTTAGGGAACGGCAAGGCTTAAGGCACAGGTCAGGGTACGTAAACGCGGGAGGGTAAGGCTACGTGCTGATGCACGGGTCTGTGCCAGAGTACAGGCCAGGAGTAGGCAACGGTGTAGGGTAAGGTGTAGGGCTGGTGGTGGGTTTCCATTCCGGGCTATGGTTAGGGTTAGGGAAAGGCAAGGCTTTGGGCACAGGTGAGGGTACGGAAACGTGGGAGCTTCAGGCTACGTGCTGACGCATGGGTCAGTGCCAGCGTACGGGCCAGGAGTAGGCAATGGCGTAGGATAAAGTGTAGGGCTGGTGGTGGATTTGCGTTCCAGGCTAGGGTTAGGGTTAGGGAACGGCAAGGCTTAGGGCACAGGTGAGGGTACGGAAACGTGGGAATGTCAGGCTACGTGCTGACGCATGGTTCAGTGCCAGCGTACGGGCCTGGAATAGGGTACGGCGTAAGGTAAGGTGTAGGGCTGGTGGTGGGTTTCCGTTTCGGGCTAGGGTTAGGGTTAGGGAACGGCAAGGCTTAGGGCACAGGTGAGGGTACGGAAACGTGGGAGGGTCAGGCTACGTGCTGACGCACGGGTCAGTGCCAGCGTACGGGTCAGGAGTAGGGTACGGCGTAAGGTAAGGTGTAGGGCTGGTGGTGGGTTTCTATTCCGGCTAGGGTTAGGGTTAGGGAACGGCAAGGCTTAGGGCACAGGTCAGGGTACGGAAACGCGGGAGGGTAAGGCTACGTGCTGATGAACGGGTCAGTGCCAGAGTACAGGCCAGGAGTAGGCAACGGCGTAGGGTAAGTTGTAGGGCTGGTGGTTGGTTTCCGTTCCAGTCTATGGTTAGGGTTAGGGAACGGCAAGGCTTAGGGCACAGGTGAGGGCACGGAAACGTGGGAGGGTCGGGCTACGTGCTGACGCACGGGTCAGTGCCAGCGTACGGGCCAGGAGTAGGCAACGGCGTAGGATAAGGTGTAGGGCTGGTGGTGGATTTGCGTTCCAGGCTAGGGTTAGGGTTAGGGAACAGCAAGGCTTAGGGCACAGGTGAGGGTACGTAAACGTGGGAGTGTCAGGCTACGTGCTGACGCACGGTTCAGTGCCAGCGTACGGGCCAGGAATAGGGTACGGCGTAAGGTAAGGCTTAGGGCTGGTGGTGGGTTTCCGTTCCGGGCTAGGGTTAGGGTTAGGGAACTGCAAGGCTTAGGGCACAGGTGAGGGTACGGAAACGTGGGAGGGTCAGGCTACGTGCTGACGCACGGGTCAGTGCCAACGTACGGGCCAGGAGTAGGGTACGGCGTAAGGTAAGGTGTAGGGCTTGTGGTTGATTTCCGTTCCAGGCTAGGGTTAGGGTTAGGGAACGGCAAGGCTTAGGGCACAGGTGAGGGTACGGAAACGTGGGAGGGTCAGGCTACGTGCTGACGCACGGGTCAGTGCCAGCGTACGGGCCAGGAGTAGGCAACGGCGTAAGGTAAGGTGTAGGGCTGGTGGTGGATTTCTCTTCCGGGCTAGGGTTAGGGTTAGGGAACGGCAAGGCTTAGGGCACAGGTGAGGGTACAGAAACGTGGGAGGGTCGGGCTACGTGCTGACGCACGGGTCAGTGCCAGCGTACGGGCCAGGTGTATGCAACGGTGTAGGATAAAGTGTAGGGCTGGTGGTTGATTTCCGTTCCGGGCTAGTTTTAGGGTTAGGGAACAGCAGGGCTTAGGGCACAGGTGAGGTTACGGAAACGTGGGAGGGACAGGCTACGTGCTGACGCACGGGTCAGTGCCAGCGTACGGGCCAGGAGTAGGCAACGGCGTAAGGTAAGGTGTAGGGCTGGTGGTTGGTTTCCGTTCCAGTCTAGGGTTAGGGTTAGGGAACGGCAAGGCTTAGGGCACAGGTGAGGGTACGGAAACGTGGGAGGGTCAGGCTACGTGCTGACGCACGGGTCAGTGCCAGCGTACGGGTCAGGAGTAGGGTACGGCGTAAGGTAAGGTGTAGGACTGGTGGTGGGTTTCTATTCCGGGCTAGGGTTAGGGTTAGGGAACGGCAAGGCTTAGGGCACAGGTGAGGGTACGGAAACGTGGGAGGGTCAGGCTACGTGCTGACGCACGGTTCAGTGCCAGCGTACGGGCCAGGAATAGGTTACGGCGTAAGGTAAGGTGTAGGGCTGGTGGTGGGTTTCCGTTCCGGGCTAGGGTTAGGGTAAGGGAACGGCAAGGCTTATGGAACAGGTGAGGGTACGGAAACGTGGGAGTGTCGGTCTACGTGCTGACGCACGGGTTAATTCCAGCGTACGGGACAGGAGTAGGCAACGGCGTAGGGTAAATTGTAGGGCTGGTGGTGGATTTGCGTTCAGGGCTAGGGTTAGGGTGAGGGAACGGCAAGGCTTAGGGCACAGGTGAGGGTACGGAAACGTGGGAGGGTCGGGCCACGTGCTGACGCACGGGTCAGTGCCAGCGTATGGGCCAGGAGTAGGCAACGGCGTAGGATAAAGTGTAGGGCTGGTGGTGGATTTGCGTTCCGGGCTAGGGTTAGGGTTAGGGAACGGCAAGGCTTAGGGCACAGGTGAGGGTACGGAAACGTGGGAGGGTCAGGCTACGTGCTGACGCATGGTTCAGTGCCAGCGTACGGGTCAGGAATAGGGTACGGCGTAAGGTAAGGTGTCAGGCTGGTGGTGGGTTTCCGTTCCGGGCTAGGGTTAGGGTTAGGGAACGGCAAGGCTTAAGGCACAGGTGAAGGTACGGAAACGTGGGAGGCTCGGGCTACGTGCTGACGCACGGGTCAGTGCCAGCGTACGGGCCAGGAGTAGGCAACTGCGTAGGATAAAGTGTAGGGCTGGTGGTGGATTTGCGTTCCAGGGTAGGGTTAGGGTTAGGGAACGGCAAGGCTTAGGGCACAGGTGAGGGTACGGAAACGTGGGAGGGTCAGGCTACGTGCTGACGCACGGTTCAGTGCCAGCGTACGGGCCAGGAATAGGGTACGTCGTAAGGTAAGGTGTAGGGCTGGTGGTGGGTTTCCGTTCCGGGCTAGGGTTAGGGTTAGGGAACGGCAAGGCTTAGGGCACAGGTGAGGGTACGGAAACGTGGGAGGGTCAGGCTACGTGCTGACGCACGGGTCAGTGCCAACGTACGGGCCAGGAGTAGGGTACGGCGTAAGGTAAGGTGTAGGGCTTGTGGTTGATTTCCGTTTCAGGCTAGGGTTAGGGATAGGGAACGGCAAGGCTTAGGGCAAAGGAGAGGGTACGGACACGTGGGAGGGACGGGCCCAGTGCTGACGCACGGGTTAGTGCCAGCATACGGGCCAGGAGTATGCAACGGCATAGGATAAAGTGTAGGGCTGGTGGTGGGTTTCCATTCCGGGCTAGGCTTAGGGTTAGGGAACGACAAGGCTTAGGGCACAGGTGAGGGTACGGAAACGTGGGAGGGTCAGGCTACGTGCTGACGCACGGGTCAGTGCCAGCATATGGGCCAGGAGTAGGCAACGGCGTAAGGTAAGGTGTAGGGCTGGTGGTTGGTTTCCGTTCCAGGCTAGGGTTAGGGTTAGAGAACGGCAAGGCTTAGGGCACAGGTGAGGTTACGGAAACGTGGGAGAGTCGGGCTACGTGCTGACGCACGTGTCAGTGCCAGCGTACGGGCCAGGAGTAGGCAACGGCGTAGGATAAAGTGTAGGGCTGGTGGTGGATTTGCGTTCCGGGCTAGGGTTAGGGTTAGGGAACGGCAAGGCTTAGGGCACAGGTGAGGGTACGGAAACGTGGGAGGGTCAGGCTACGTGCTGACGCACGGGTCAGTGCCAGCGTACGCGTCAGGAGTAGGGTATGGTGTAAGGTAAGGTGTAGGGCTGGTGGTGGGTTTCTATTCCGGGCTAGGGTTAGGGTTAGGGAACGGCAAGGCTTAGGGCACAGGTCAGGGTACGGAAACGCGGGAGGGTAAGGCTACGTTCTGATGCACGGGTCAGAGCCAGAGTACAGGCCAGGAGTAGGCAACGGGGTAGGGTAAGGTGTAGGGCTGGTGGTGGGTTTCTATTCCTGGCTAGGGATAGGGTTAGGGAACGGCAAGGCTTAGGGCACAGGTGAGGGCACGGAAACGTGGGAGGGTCGGGCTACGTGCTGACACACGGGTCAGTGCCAGCGTACGGGCCAGGAGTAGGCAACGGCGTAGGATAAAGTGTAGGGCTGGTGGTGGATTTGCGTTCCAGGCTAGGGTTAGGGTTAGGGAACGGCAAGGCTTAGGGCACAGGTGAGGGTACGGAAACGTGGGAGGGTCAGGCTACGTGCTGGCGCACGGCTAAGTGCCAGCGTACGGGCCAGGAATAGGGTACGGCGTAAGGTAAGGTGTAGGGCTGGTGGTGGGTTTCCGTTCCGGGCTAGGGTTAGGGTTAGGGAACGGCAAGGCTTAGGGCACAGGTGAGGGTACGGAAACGTGCGAGGGTCAGGCTACGTGCTGACGCACGTGTCAGTGCCAACGTACGGGCCAGGAGTAGGGTACGGCGTAAGGTAAGGTGTAGGGCTTGTGGTTGATTTCCGTTCCAGGCTAGGGTTAGGGTTAGGGAACGGCAAGGCTTAGGGCAAAGGAGAGGGTACGGAAACGTGGGAGGGTCGGGCCCCGTGCTGACGCACGGGTTAGTGCCAGCATACGGGCCAGGAATAGGCAACGGCGTAGGATAAAGTGTAGGGCTGGTGGTGGGTTTCCATTCCGGGCTAGGGTTAGGGTTAGGGAACGGCAAGGCTTAGGGCACAGGTGAGGGTACGGAAACGTGGGAGGGTCAGGCTACGTGCTGACGCACGGGTCAGTGCCAGCGTACGGGCCAGGAGTAGGCAACGGCGTAAGGTAAGGTGTAGGGATGGTGGTGGGTTTCTCTTCCGGGCTAGGGTTAGAGTTAGGGAATGGCAAGGCTTAGGGCACAGGTGAGGGTACGGAAACGTGGGAGGGTCGTGCTACGTGCTGACGCACGGGTCAGTGCCAGCGTACGGGCCAGGAGTATGCAACGGCGTAGGATAAAGTGTAGGGCTGGTGGTTGATTTCCGTTCTGGGCTAGTGTTAGGGTTAGGGAACGGCAAGACTTAGGGCACAGGTGAGGTTACGGAAACGTGGGAGGGTCAGGCTACGTGCTGAGGCACGGGTCAGTGCCAGCGTACGGGCCAGGAGTAGGCAACGGCGTAAGGTAAGGTGTAGGGCTGGTGGTTGGTTTCCGTTCCAGGCTAGGTTTAGGGTTAGGGAACGGCAAGGCTTAGGGCACAGGTGAGGGTACGGAAACGTGGGAGGGTCAGGCTACGTGCTGACGCACGGGTCAGTGGCAGCGTATGGGCCAGGAGTAGGCAACGGCGTAGGATAAAGTGTAGGGCTGGTGGTGGATTTGCGTTCCGGGCTAGGGTTAGGGTTAGGGAACGGCAAGGCTTAGGGCACAGGTCAGGGTACGGAAACGCGGGAGGGTAAGGCTACGTTCTGATGCACGGGTCAGAGCCAGAGTACAGGCCAGGAGTAGGCAACGGGGTAGGGTAAGGTGTAGGGCTGGTGGTGGGTTTCTATTCCTGGCTAGGGATAGGGTTAGGGAACGGCAAGGCTTAGGGCACAGGTGAGGGCACGGAAACGTGGGAGGGTCGGGCTACGTGCTGACACACGGGTCAGTGCCAGCGTACGGGCCAGGAGTAGGCAACGGCGTAGGATAAAGTGTAGGGCTGGTGGTGGATTTGCTTTCCAGGCTAGGGTTAGGGTTAGGGAACGGCAAGGCTTAGGGAACAGGTGAGGGTACGGAAACGTGGGAGGGTCAGGCTACGTGCTGGCGCACGGTTTAGTGCCAGCGTACGGGCCAGGAATAGGGTACGGCGTAAGGTAAGGTGTAGGGCTGGTGGTGGGTTTCCGTTCCGGGCTAGGGTTAGGGTTAGGGAACGGCAAGGCTTAGGGCACAGGTGAGGGTACGGAAACGTGCGAGGGTCAGGCTACGTGCTGACGCACGTGTCAGTGCCAACGTACGGGCCAGGAGTAGGGTACGGCGTAAGGTAAGGTGTAGGGCTTGTGGTTGATTTCCGTTCCAGGCTAGGGTTAGGGTTAGGGAACGGCAAGGCTTAGGGCAAAGGAGAGGGTACGGAAACGTGGGAGGGTCGGGCCCCGTGCTGACGCACGGGTTAGTGCCAGCATACGGGCCAGGAATAGGCAACGGCGTAGGATAAAGTGTAGGGCTGGTGGTGGGTTTCCATTCCGGGCTAGGGTTAGGGTTAGGGAACGGCAAGGCTTAGGGCACAGGTGAGGGTACGGAAACGTGGGAGGGTCAGGCTACGTGCTGACGCACGGGTCAGTGCCAGCGTACGGGCCAGGAGTAGGCAACGGCGTAAGGTAAGGTGTAGGGATGGTGGTGGGTTTCTCTTCCGGGCTAGGGTTAGGGTTAGGGAATGGCAAGGCTTAGGGCACAGGTGAGGGTACGGAAACGTGGGAGGGTCGTGCTATGTGCTGACGCACGGGTTAGTGCCAGCGTACGGGCCAGGAGTATGCAACGGCGTAGGATAAAGTGTAGGGCTGGTGGTTGATTTCCGTTCTGGGCTAGTGTTAGGGTTAGGGAACGGCAAGACTTAGGGCACAGGTGAGGTTACGGAAACGTGGGAGGGTCAGGCTACGTGCTGACGCACGGGTCAGTGCCAGCGTACGGGCCAGGAGTAGGCAACGGCGTAAGGTAAGGTGTAGGGCTGGTGGTTGGTTTCCGTTCCAGGCTAGGGTTAGGGTTAGGGAACGGCAAGGCTTAGGGGACAGGTGAGGGTACGGAAACGTGGGAGGGTCAGGCTACGTGCTGACGCACGGTTCAGTGCCAGCGTACGGGCCAGGAATATGGTACGGCGTAAGGTAAGGTGTAGGGCTGGTGGTGGGTTTCCGTTGCGGGGTAGGGTTAGGGTTAGGGAACGGCAAGGCTTAGGGCACAGGTGAGGGTACGGAAACGTGGGAGGGTCAGGCTACGTGCTGATTCACGGGTCCGTGCCAGCGTACGGGCCAGGAGTGGGCAACGGCGTAAGGTAAGGTGTAGGGCTTGTGGTTGATTTCCGTTCCGGGATAGGGTTAGGGTTAGGGATCGGCAAGGCTTAGGGCACAGGTGAGGTTATGGAAACGTGGGAGGGTCGGGCTACGTGCAGACGCACGGGTCAGTGCCAGCGTACGGGCCAGGAGTAGGCAACGGCGTAGGGTAAAGTGTACGGCTGGTGGTGGATTTGCGTTCTGGGCTAGGGTTAGGGTTAGGGAACGGCAAGGCTTAAGGCACAGGTCAGGGTACGTAAACGCGGGAGGGTAAGGCTACGTGCTGATGCACGGGTCTGTGCCAGAGTACAGGCCAGGAGTAGGCAACGGTGTAGGGTAAGGTGTAGGGCTGGTGGTGGGTTTCCATTCCGGGCTATGGTTAGGGTTAGGGAAAGGCAAGGCTTAGGGCACAGGTGAGGGTACGGAAACGTGGGAGCTTCAGGCTACGTGCTGACGCATGGGTCAGTGCCAGCGTACGGGCCAGGAGTAGGCAATGGCGTAGGATAAAGTGTAGGGCTGGTGGTGGATTTGCGTTCCAGGCTAGGGTTAGGGTTAGGGAACGGCAAGGCTTAGGGCACAGGTGAGGGTACGGAAACGTGGGAATGTCAGGCTACGTGCTGACGCATGGTTCAGTGCCAGCGTACGGGCCTGGAATAGGGTACGGCGTAAGGTAAGGTGTAGGGCTGGTGGTGGGTTTCCGTTTCGGGCTAGGGTTAGGGTTAGGGAACGGCAAGGCTTAGGGCACAGGTGAGGGTACGGAAACGTGGGAGGGTCAGGCTACGTGCTGACGCACGGGTCAGTGCCAGCGTACGGGTCAGGAGTAGGGTACGGCGTAAGGTAAGGTGTAGGGCTGGTGGTGGGTTTCTATTCCGGCTAGGGTTAGGGTTAGGGAACGGCAAGGCTTAGGGCACAGGTCAGGGTACGGAAACGCGGGAGGGTAAGGCTACGTGCTGATGAACGGGTCAGTGCCAGAGTACAGGCCAGGAGTAGGCAACGGCGTAGGGTAAGTTGTAGGGCTGGTGGTTGGTTTCCGTTCCAGTCTATGGTTAGGGTTAGGGAACGGCAAGGCTTAGGGCACAGGTGAGGGCACGGAAACGTGGGAGGGTCGGGCTACGTGCTGACGCACGGGTCAGTGCCAGCGTACGGGCCAGGAGTAGGCAACGGCGTAGGATAAGGTGTAGGGCTGGTGGTGGATTTGCGTTCCAGGCTAGGGTTAGGGTTAGGGAACAGCAAGGCTTAGGGCACAGGTGAGGGTACGGAAACGTGGGAGTGTCAGGCTACGTGCTGACGCACGGTTCAGTGCCAGCGTACGGGCCAGGAATAGGGTACGGCGTAAGGTAAGGCTTAGGGCTGGTGGTGGGTTTCCGTTCCGGGCTAGGGTTAGGGTTAGGGAACTGCAAGGCTTAGGGCACAGGTGAGGGTACGGAAACGTGGGAGGGTCAGGCTACGTGCTGACGCACGGGTCAGTGCCAACGTACGGGCCAGGAGTAGGGTACGGCGTAAGGTAAGGTGTAGGGCTTGTGGTTGATTTCCGTTCCAGGCTAGGGTTAGGGTTAGGGAACGGCAAGGCTTAGGGCACAGGTGAGGGTACGTAAACGTGGGAGGGTCAGGCTACGTGCTGACGCACGGGTCAGTGCCAGCGTACGGGCCAGGAGTAGGCAACGGCGTAAGGTAAGGTGTAGGGCTGGTGGTGGATTTCTATTCCGGGCTAGGGTTAGGGTTAGGGAACGGCAAGGCTTAGGGCACAGGTGAGGGTACAGAAACGTGGGAGGGTCGGGCTACGTGCTGACGCACGGGTCAGTGCCAGCGTACGGGCCAGGTGTATGCAACGGTGTAGGATAAAGTGTAGGGCTGGTGGTTGATTTCCGTTCCGGGCTAGTTTTAGGGTTAGGGAACAGCAGGGCTTAGGGCACAGGTTAGGTTACGGAAACGTGGGAGGGACAGGCTACGTGCTGACGCACGGGTCAGTGCCAGCGTACGGGCCAGGAGTAGGCAACGGCGTAAGGTAAGGTGTAGGGCTGGTGGTTGGTTTCCGTTCCAGTCTAGGGTTAGGGTTAGGGAATGGCAAGGCTTAGGGCACAGGTGAGGGTACGGAAACGTGGGAGGGTCGGGCTACGTGCTGACGCACGTGTCAGTGCCAGCGTACGGGCCAGGAGTATGCAACGGCGTAGGATAAAGTGTAGGGCTGGTGGTGGATTTGCGTTCCGGGCTAGGGTTAGGGCTAGGGAACGGCAAGGCTTAGGGCACAGGTGAGGGTACGGAAACGTGGGAGGGTCAGGCTACGTGCTGACGCACGGGTCAGTGCCAGCGTACGGGTCAGGAGTAGGGTACGGCGTAAGGTAAGGTGTAGGACAGGTGGTGGGTTTCTATTCCGGGCTAGGGTTAGGGTTAGGGAACGGCAAGGCTTAGGGCACAGGTGAGGGTACGGAAACGGGGGAGGGTCAGGCTACGTGCTGACGCACGGGTCAGTGCCAGCGTACGGGTCAGGAGTAGGGTACGGCGTAAGGTAAGGTGTAGGACTGGTGGTGGGTTTCTATTCCGGGCTAGGGTTAGGGTTAGGGAACGGCAAGGCTTAGGGCACAGGTGAGGGTACGGAAACGTGGGAGGGTCAGGCTACGTGCTGACGCACGGTTCAGTGCCAGCGTACGGGCCAGGAATAGGTTACGGCGTAAGGTAAGGTGTAGGGCTGGTGGTGGGTTTCCGTTCCGGGCTAGGGTTAGGGTAAGGGAACGGCAAGGCTTACGGAACAGGTGAGGGTACGGAAACGTGGGAGTGTCGGTCTACGTGCTGACGCACGGGTTAATGCCAGCGTACGGGACAGGAGTAGGCAACGGCGTAGGGTAAATTGTAGGGCTGGTGGTGGATTTGCGTTCAGGGCTAGGGTTAGGGTGAGGGAACGGCAAGGCTTAGGGCACAGGTGAGGGTACGGAAACGTGGGAGGGTCGGGCTACGTGCTGACGCACGGGTCAGTGCCAGCGTATGGGCCAGGAGTAGGCAACGGCGTAGGATAAAGTGTAGGATTGGTGGTGGATTTGCGTTCCGGGCTAGGGTTAGGGTTAGGTAACGGCAAGGCTTAGGGCACAGGTGAGGGTACGGAAACGTGGGAGGGTCAGGCTACGTGCTGACGCACGGTTCAGTGCCAGCGTACGGGTCAGGAATAGGGTACGGCGTAAGGTAAGGTGTCAGGCTGGTGGTGGGTTTCCGTTCCGGGCTAGGGTTAGGGTTAGGGAACGGCAAGGCTTAAGGCACAGGGGAAGGTACGGAAACGTGGGAGGCTCGGGCTACGTGTTGACGCACGGGTCAGTGCCAGCGTACGGGCCAGGAGTAGGCAACTGCGTAGGATAAAGTGTAGGGCTGGTGGTGGATTTGCTTTCCAGGGTAGGGTTAGGGTTAGGGAACGGCAAGGCTTAGGGCACAGGTGAGGGTACGGAAACGTGGGAGGGTCAGGCTACGTGCTGACGCACGGTTCAGTGCCAGCGTATGGGCCAGGAATAGGGTACGTCGTAAGGTAAGGTGTAGGGCTGTTGGTGGGTTTCCGTTCCGGGCTAGGGTTAGGGTTAGGGAACGGCAAGGCTTAGGGCACAGGTGAGGGTACGGAAACGTGGGAGGGTCAGGCTACGTGCTGACGCACGGGTCAGTGCCAACGTACGGGCCAGGAGTAGGGTACGGCATAAGGTAAGGTGTAGGGCTTGTGGTTGATTTCCGTTCCAGGCTAGGGTTAGGGTTAGGGAACGGCAAGGCTTAGGGCAAATGAGAGGGTACGGACACGTGGGAGGGACGGGCCCAGTGCTGACGCACGGGTTAGTGCCAGCATACGGGCCAGGAGTATGCAACGGCGTAGGATAAAGTGTAGGGCTGGTGGTGGGTTTCCATTCCGGGCTAGGCTTAGGGTTAGGGAACGGCAAGGCTTAGGGCACAGGTGAGTGTACGGAAATGTGGGAGGGTCGGGCTACGTGCTGACGCACGGGTCAGTGCCAGCGTACGGGCCAGGAGTAGGCATCGGCGTAAGGTAAGGTGTAGGGCTGGTGGTTGGTTTCCGTTCCAGGCTAGGGTTAGGTTTAGAGAACGGCAAGGCTTAGGGCACAGGTGAGGGTACGGAAATGTGGGAGAGTCGGGCTACGTGCTGACCCACGTGTCAGTGCAAGCGTACGGGCCAGGAGTAGGCAACGGCGTAGGATAAAGTGTAGGGCTGGTGGTGGATTTGCGTTCTGGGCTTGGGTTAGGGTTAGGGAACGGCAAGGCTTAGGGCACAGGTGAGGGTACGGAAACGTGGGAGGGTCAGGCTACGTGCTGACGCACGGGTCAGTGCCAGCGTACGCGTCAGGAGTAGGCTACGGCGTAAGGTAAGGTGTAGGGCTGGTGGTGGGTTTCTATTCCGGGCTAGGGTTAGGGTTAGGGAACCGCAAGGCTTAGGGCACAGGTCAGGGTTCGGAAACGCGGGAGGGTAAGGCTACGTTCTGATGCACGGGTCAGAGCCAGAGTACAGGCCAGGAGTAGGCAACGGGGTAGGGTAAGGTGTAGGGCTGGTGGTGTGTTTCTATTCCGGGCTAGGGTTAGGGTTAGGGAACGGCAAGGCTTAGGGCACAGGTGAGGGTACGGAAACGTGGGAGGGTCAGGCTACGTGCTGACGCACGAGTCAGTGCCAGCGTACGGGCCAGGAGTAGGCAACGGCATAAGGTAAGGTGTAGGGCTGGTGGTGGGTTTCTATTCCGGGCTAGGGTTAGGGTTAGGGAACGGCAAGGCTTAGGGCACAGGTGAGGGTACAGAAACGTGGGAGGGTCGGGCTACATGCAGACGCACGGGTCAGTGCCAGCGTACGGGCCAGGTGTATGCAACGGTGTAGGATAAAGTGTAGGGCTGGTGGTTGATTTCCGTTCCGGGCTAGTTTTAGGGTTAGGCAACAGCAAGGCTTAGGGCACAGGTGAGGTTACGGAAACGTGGGAGGGTCAGGCTACGTGCTGACGCACGTGTCAGTGCCAGCGTACGGGCCAGGAGTAGGCAACGGCGTAAGGTAAGGTGTAGGGCTGGTGGTTGGTTTCCGTTCCAGGCTAGGGTTAGGGTTAGGGAACGGCAAGGCTTAGGGCACAGGTGAGGGTATGGAAACGTGGGAGGGTCGGGCTACGTGCTGACGCACGTGTCAGTGCCAGCCTACGGGACAGGAGTAGGCAACGGCGTAGGATAAAGTGTAGGGCTGGTGGTGGATTTGCGTTCCTGGCTAGGGTTAGGGTTAGGGAACGGCAAGGCTTAGGGCACAGGTGAGGGTACGGAAACGTGGGAGGGTCAGGTTACGTGCTGACGCACAGGTCAGTGCCAGCGTACAGGTCAGGAGTAGGGTACGGCGTAAGGTATGGTGTAGGGCTTGTGGTGGGTTTCTATTCCCGGCTAGGATTAGGTTTAGGGAACGGCAAGGCTTAGGGCACAGGTGAGGGTACGGAAACGTGGGAGGGTCAGGCTACGTGCTGACGCACGGGTCAGTGCCAGCGTACGGGTCAGGAGTAGGGTACGGCGTAAGGTAAGGTGTAGGACTGGTGGTGGGTTTCTATTCCGGGCTAGGGTTAGGGTTAGGCAACGGCAAGGCTTAGGGCACAGGTGAGGGTACGGAAACGTGGGAGGGTCAGGCTACGTGCTGACGCACGGTTCAGTGCCAGCGTACGGGCCAGGAATAGGGTACGGCGTAAGGTAAGGTGTAGGGCTGGTGGTGGGTTTCCGTTGCGGGCTAGGGTTCGGGTTAGGGAACGGCAAGGCTTACGGCACAGGTGAGGGTACGGAAACATGGGAGTGTCGGTCTACGTGCTGACGCACGGGTTAATGGCAGCGTACGGGACAGGAATAGGCAACGGCGTAGGATAAATTGTAGGGCTGGTGGTGGATTTGCGTTCAGGGCTAGGGTTAGGGTGAGGGAACGGCAAGGCTTAGGGCACAGGTGAGGGTACGGAAACGTGGGAGGGTCGGGCTACGTGCTGACGCACGGGTCAGTGCCAGCGTACGGGCCAGGAGTAGGCAACGGCGTAGGATAAAGTGTAGGGCTGGTGGTGGATTTGCGTTCCGGGCTAGGGTTAGGGTTAGGGAACGGCAAGGCTTAGGGCACAGGTGAGGGTACGGAAACGTGGGAGGGTCAGGCTACGTGCTGACGCACGGTTCAGTGCCAGCGTACGGGCCAGGAATAGGGTATGGCGTAAGGTAAGGTGTCAGGCTGGTGGTGGGTTTCCGTTCCGGGCTAGGGTTAGGCTTAGGGAACGGCAAGGCTCAGGGCACAGGTGAAGGTACGGAAACGTGGGAGGCTCGGTCTAAGTGCTGACGCACGGGTCAGTGCCAGCGTACGGGCCAGGAGTAGGCAACTGCGTAGGATAAAGTGTAGGGCTGGTGGTGGATTTGCATTCCAGGCTAGGGTTAGGGTTAGGGAACGGCAAGGCTTAGGGCAAAGGAGAGGGTACGGAAACGTGGGAGGGTCGGGCCCCGTGCTGACGCACAGGTTAGTGCCAGCGTACGGGCCAGGAGTAGGCAACGGCGTAGGATAAAGTGTAGGGCTGGTGGTGGGTTTCCATTCCGGGATAGGGTTAGGGTTAGGGAACGCAAGGCTTAGGGCACAGGTGAGGGTACGGAAACGTGGGAGGGTCAGGCTACGTGCTGACGCACGGGTCAGTGCCAGCGTACGGGCCAGGAGTAGGCAACGGCGTATGTAAGGTGTAGGGTTGGTGGTGGGTTTCTATTCCGGGCTAGGGTTAGGGTTAGGGAACGGCAAGGCTTAGGGCACAGGTGAGGGTACGGAAACGTGGGAGGGTCAGGCTACGTGCTGATTCACGGGTCCGTGCCAGCGTACGGGCCAGGAGTGGGCAACGGCGTAAGGTAAGGTGTAGGGCTTGTGGTTGACTTCCGTTCCGGGATAGGGTTAGAGTTAGGGATCGCCAAGGCTTAGGGCACAGGTGAGGGTATGGAAACGTGGGAGGGTCGGGCTACGTGCAGACGCACGGGTCAGTGCCAGCGTACGGGCCAGGAGTAGGCAACGGCGTAGGATAAAGTGTAGGGCTGGTGGTTGATTTCCTTTCTGGGCTAGAGTTAGGGTTAGGGAACGGCAAGGCTTAGGGCACAGGTGAGGTTACGGAAACGTGGGAGGGTCAGGCTACGTGCTGACGCACGGGTCAGTGCCAGCGTACGGGCCAGGAGTAGGCAACGGCGTAAGGTAAGGTGTAGGGCTGGTGGTTGGTTTCCGTTCCAGGCTAGGGTTAGGGTTAGGGAACGGCAAGGCTTAGGGCACAGGTGAGGGTACGGAAACGTGGGAGGGTCGGGCTACGTGCTGACGCACGTGTCAGTGCCAGCGTACGGGCCAGGAGTAGGCAACGGCATAGGATAAAGTGTAGGGCTGGTGGTGGATTTGCGTTCCGTGCTAGGGTTAGGGTTAGGGAACGGCAAGGCTTAGGGCACAGGTGAGGGTACGGAAACGTGGGAGGGTCAGGCTACGTGCTGACGCACAGATCAGTGCCAGCGTACAGGTCAGGAGTAGGGTACAGCGTAAGGTAAGGTGTAGGGCTGGTGGTGGGTTTCTATTCCAGGCTAGGGTTATGGTTAGGGAACGGCAAGGCTTAGGGCACAGGTGAGGGTACGGAAACGTGGGAGGGTCGGGCTACGTGCTGACGCACGGGTCAGTGCCAGCGTACTGGCCAGGAGTAGGCAACGGCGTAGAATAAAGTGTAGGGCTGGTGGTGGATTTGCGTTCCGCGCTAGGGTTAGAGTTAGGGAATGGCAAGGCTTAGGGCACAGGTGAGGGTACGGAAACGTGGGAGGGTCAGGCTACGTGCTGACGCACGGTTCAGTGCCAGCGTACGGGCCAGGAATAAGGTACAGCGTAAGGTAAGGTGTAGGGCTGGTGGTGGGTTTCCGTTCCGGGCTAGGGTTAGGGTTAGGGAACGGCAAGGCTTAGGGCACAGGTGAGGGTACGGAAACGTGGGAGGTTCAGGCTACGTGCTGACGCACGGGTCAGTGCCAGCATACGTGCCAGGAGTAGGCAACGGCGTAAGGTAAGGTGTAGGGCTGGTGGTTGATTTCCGTTCTGGGCTAGTGTTAGGGTTAGGGAACGGCAAGGCTTAGGGCACAGGTGACGTTACGGAAACGTGGGAGGGTCAGGCTACGTGCTGACGCACGGGTCAGTGCCAGCGTATGGGCCAGGAGTAGGCAACGGCGTAAGGTAAGGTGTAGGGCTGGTGGTTGGTTTCCGTTCCAGGCTAGGGTTAGGGTTAGGGAACGGCAAGGCTTAGGGCACAGGTGAGGGTACGGAAACGTGGGAGGGTCGGGCTACGTGCTGACGCACGTGTCAGTGCCAGCGTACGGGCCAGGAGTAGGCAACGGCATAGGATAAAGTGTAGGGCTGGTGGTGGATTTGCGTTCCGGGCCAGGGTTAGTGTTAGGGAACGGCAAGGCTTAGGGCACAGGTGAGGGTACGGAAACGTGGGAGGGTCAGGCTACGTGCTGACGCACAGATCAGTGCCAGCGTACAGGTCAGGAGTAGGGTACTGCGTAAGGTAAGGTGTAGGACTGGTGGTGGGTTTCTATTCCGGGCTAGGGTTAGGGTTAGGGAACGGCAAGGCTTAGGGCACAGGTGAGGGTACGGAAACGTGGGAGGGTCAGGCTACGTGCTGACGCACGGGTCAGTGCCAACGTACGGGCCAGGAGTAGGGTACGGCGTAAGGTAAGGTGTAGGGCTTCTGGTTGATTTCCGTTCCAGGCTAGGGTTAGGGTTAGGGAACGGCAAGGCTTAGGGCAAAAGAGAGGGTACGGAAACGGGGGAGGGACGGGCCCCGTGCTGACGCACGGGTTAGTGCCAGCATACGGTCCAGGAGTAGGCAACGGCGTAGGATAAAGTGTAGGGCTGGTGGTGGGTTTGCGTTCCGGGCTAGGGTTAGGCTTAGGGAACGGCAAGGCTTAGGGCACAGGTGAGGGTACGGAAACGTGGGAGGGTCAGGCTACGTGCTGACGCACGGTTCAGTGCCAGCGTACGGGTCAGGAATAGGGTACGGCGTAAGGTAAAGTGTCAGGCTGGTGGTGGGTTTCCGTTCCGGGCTAGGGTTAGGGTAAGGGAACGGCAAGGCTTAGGGCACAGGTGAAGGTACGGAAACGTGGGAGGCTCGGGCTACGTGGTGACGCACGGGTCAGTGCCAGCGTACGGGCCAGGAGTAGGCAACTGCGTAGGATAAAGTGTAGGGCTCGTGGTGGATTTGCATTCCAGGCTAGGGTTAGGGTTAGGGAACGGCAAGGCTTAGGGCACAGGTGAGGGTATGGAAACGTGGGAGGGTCAGGCTACGTGCTGACGCACGGTTCAGTGCCAGCGTACGGGCCAGGAATAGGGTACCTCGTAAGGTAAGGTGTAGGGCTGTTGGTGGGTTTCCGTTCCGGGCTAGGGTTAGGGTTAGGGAACGGCAAGGCTTAGGGCACAGGTGAGGGTACGGAAACGTGGGAGGGTCAGGATACGTGCTGACGCACGGGTCAGTGCCAGCGTACGCGTCAGGAGTAGGGTCCGGCGTAAGGTAAGGTGTAGGGCTGGTGGTGGGTTTCTATTCCGGGCTAGGGTTAGGGTTAGGAAACGGCAAGGCTTAGGGCACAGGTCAGGGTACGGAAACGCGGGAGGGTAAGGCTACGTTCTGATGCACGGGTCAGAGCCAGAGTACAGGCCAGGAGTAGGCAACGGGGTAGGGTAAGGTGTAGGGCTGGTGGTGGGTTTCTATTCCGGGCTAGGTTTAGGGTTAGGGAACGGCAAGGCTTAGGGCACAGGTGAGGGTACGGAAACGTGGGAGGGTCAGGCTACATGCTGACGCACGGGTCAGTGCCAGCGTACGGGCCAGGAGTAGGCAACGGCGTAAGGTAAGGTGTTGGGCTGGTGGTTGGTTTCCGTTCCAGGCTAGGGTTAGAGTTAGGGAACGGCAAGGCTTAGGGCACAGGTGAGGGTACGGAAACGTGGGAGGGTCGGGCTACGTGCTAACGCACGGGTCAGTGCCAGCGTTCGGGCCAGGAGTAGGCAACGGCGTAGGATAAAGTGTAGGGCTGGTGGTGGATTTGCGTTCCGGGCTAGGGTTAGGGTTAGGGAACGGCAAGGCTTAGGGCACAGGTGAGGGTACGGAAACGTGGGAGGGTCAGGCTACGTGCTGACGCACGGGTCAGTGCCAGCGTACGGGTCAGGAGTAGGGTACGGCGTAAGGTAAGGTGTAGGGCTGGTGGTGGGTTTCTATTCCGGGCTAGGGTTAGGGTTAGGGAACGGCAAGGCTTAGGGCACAGGTTAGGGAACGGAAACGCGGGAGGGTAAGGCTACGTGCTGATGAACGGGTCAGTGCCAGAGTACAGGCCAGGAGTAGGCAACGGCGTAGGGTAAGGTGTAGGGCTGGTGGTTGGTTTCCGTTCCAGGCTAGGGTTAGGGTTAGGGAACGGCAAGGCTTAGGGCACAGGTGAGGGCACGGAAAGGTGGGAGGGTCGGGCTACGTGCTGACGCACGGGTCAGTGCCAGCGTACGGGCCAGGAGTAGGCAACGGCATAGGATAAAGTGTAGGGCTGGTGGTGGATATGCTTTCCAGGCTAGGGTTAGGGTTAGGGAACGGCAAGGCTTAGGGCACAGGTGAGGGTACGGAAACGTGGGAGTGTCAGGCTACGTGCTGACGCACGGTTCAGTGCCAGCGTACGGGCCAGGAATAGGGTACGGCGTAAGGTAAGGTGTATGGCTGGTGGTGGGTTTCCGTTCCGGGCTATGGTTAGGGTTAGGGAACGGCAAGGCTTAGGGCACAGGTGAGGGTACGGAAACGTGGGAGGGTCAGGCTACGTGCTGACGCACGGGTCAGTGCCAACGTACGGGCCAGGAGTAGGGTACAGCGTAAGGTGTAAGTCTTGTGGTTGATTTCCGTTCCGGGCTAGGGTTAGGGTTAGGGAACGGCAAGGCTTAGGGCAAAGGGGAGGGTACGGAAACGTGGGAGGGTCGGGACCCGTGCTGACGCACGGGTTAGTGCCAGCATACGGGCCAGGAGTAGGCAACGGCGTAGGATAAAGTGTAGGGCTGGTGGTGGGTTTCCATTCCGGGCTAGGGTTAGGGTTAGGGAACGGCAAGGCTTAGGGCACAGGTGAGGGTACGGAAACGTGGGAGGGTCAGGCTACGTGCTGATGCACGGGTCAGTGCCAGCGTACGGGCCAGGAGTAGGCAACGGCATAAGGTAAGGTGTAGGGCTGGTGGTGGGTTTCTATTCCGGGCTAGGGTTAGGGTTAGGGAATGGCAAGGCTTAGGGCACAGGTGATGGTACAGAAACGTGGGAGGGTCGGTCTACGTGCAGACGCACGGGTCAGTGCCAGCGTACGGGCCAGGTGTATGTAACGGTGTAGGATAAAGTGTAGGGCTGGTGGTTGATTTCCGTTCCGGGCTAGTTTTAGGGTTAGGCAACAGCAAGGCTTAGGGCACAGGTGAGGTTACGGAAACGTGGGAGGGTCAGGCTACGTGCTGACGCACGGGTCAGTGCCAGCGTACGGGCCAGGAGTAGGCAACGGCGTAAGGTAAGGTGTAGGGCTGGTGGTTGGTTTCCGTTCCAGGCTAGGGTTAGGGTTAGGGAACGGCAAGGCTTAGGGCACAGGTGAGGGTACGGAAACGTGGGAGGGTCGGGCTACGTGCTGACGCACGTGTCAGTGCCAGCGTACGGGCCAGGAGTATGCAACGGCGTAGGATAAAGTGTAGGGCTGGTGGTGGATTTGCGTTCCGGGCTAGGGTTAGGGTTAGGGAACGGCAAGGCTTAGGGCACAGGTGAGGGTAAGGAAACGTGGGAGGGTCAGGCTACGTGCTGACGCACAGGTCAGTGCCAGCGTACAGGTCAGGAGTAGGGTACGGCGTAAGGTATTGTGTAGGGCTGGTGGTGGGTTTCTATTCACGGCTAGGGTTAGGGTTAGGGAACGGCAAGGCTTAGGGCACAGGTGAGGGTACGGAAACGTAGGAGGGTCAGGCTACGTGCTGACGCACGTGTCAGTGCCAGCGTACGGGTCAGGAGTAGGGTACGGCGTAAGGTAAGGTGTAAGACTGGTGGTGGGTTTCTATTCCGGGCTAGGGTTAGGGTTAGGGAACGGCAAGGCTTAGGGCACAGGTGAGGGTACGGAAACGTGGGAGGGTCAGGCTACGTGCTGATTCACGGGTCCGTGCCAGCGTACGGGCCAGGAGCGGGCAACAGCGTAAGGTAAGGTGTAGGGCTTGTGGTTGATTTCCGTTCCGGGATAGGGTTAGGGATACGGATCGGCAAGGCTTAGGGCACAGGTGAGGGTATGGAAACGTGGGAGGGTCGGGCTACGTGCAGACGCACGGGTCAGTGCCAGCGTACGGGCCAGGAGTAGGCAACGGCGTAAGGTAAGGTGTAGGGCTGGTGGTTGGTTTCCGTTCCAGGCTAGGGTTAGGGTTAGGGAACGGCAAGGCTTAGGGCACAGGTGAGGGTATGGAAACGTGGGAGGGTCGGGCTACGTGCTGACGCACGTGTCAGTGCCAGCCTACGGGCCAGGAGTAGGCAACGGCGTAGGATAAAGTGTAGGGCTGGTGGTGGATTTGCGTTCCTGGCTAGGGTTAGGGTTAGGGAACGGCAAGGCTTAGGGCACAGGTGAGGGTACGGAAACGTGGGAGGGTCAGGCTACGTGCTGACGCACCGGTCAGTGCCAGCGTACAGGTCAGGAGTAGGGTACGGCGTAAGGTATGGTGTAGGGCTTGTGGTGGCTTTCTATTCCCGGCTAGGGTTAGGTTTAGGGATCGGCAAGGCTTAGGGCACAGGTCAGGGTACGGAAACGCGGGAGGGTAAGGCTACGTGCTGATGAACGGGTCAGTGCCAGAGTACTGACCAGGAGTAGGCAACGGCGTAGGGTAAGGTGTAGGGCTGGTGGTTGGTTTCCGTTCCAGCCTAGGGTTAGGGTTAGGGAACGGCAAGGCTTAGGGCACAGGTGAGGGCACGGAAACGTGGGAGGGTCGGGCTACGTGCTGACGCACGGGTCAGTGCCAGCGTACGGGCCAGGAGTAGGCAACGGCGTAGGATAAAGTGTAGGGCTGGTGGTGGATTTGCGTTCCGGGCTAGGGTTAGGGTTAGGGAACGGCAAGGCTTAGGGCACAGGTGAGGGTACGGAAACGTGGGAGGGTCAGGCTACGTGCTGACGCACGGTTCAGTGCCAGCGTACGGGCCAGGAATAGGGTATGGCGTAAGGTAAGGTGTCAGGCTGGTGGTGGGTTTCCGTTCCGGGCTAGGGTTAGGCTTAGGGAACGGCAAGGCTCAGGGCACAGGTGAAGGTACGGAAACGTGGGAGGCTCGGTCTAAGTGCTGACGCACGGGTCAGTGCCAGCGTACGGGCCAGGAGTAGGCAACTGCGTAGGATAAAGTGTAGGGCTGGTGGTGGATTTGCATTCCAGGCTAGGGTTAGGGTTAGGGAACGGCAAGGCTTAGGGCAAAGGAGAGGGTACGGAAACGTGGGAGGGTCGGGCCCCGTGCTGACGCACAGGTTAGTGCCAGCGTACGGGCCAGGAGTAGGCAACGGCGTAGGATAAAGTGTAGGGCTGGTGGTGGGTTTCCATTCCGGGATAGGGTTAGGGTTAGGGAACGCAAGGCTTAGGGCACAGGTGAGGGTACGGAAACGTGGGAGGGTCAGGCTACGTGCTGACGCACGGGTCAGTGCCAGCGTACGGGCCAGGAGTAGGCAACGGCGTATGTAAGGTGTAGGGTTGGTGGTGGGTTTCTATTCCGGGCTAGGGTTAGGGTTAGGGAACGGCAAGGCTTAGGGCACAGGTGAGGGTACGGAAACGTGGGAGGGTCAGGCTACGTGCTGATTCACGGGTCCGTGCCAGCGTACGGGCCAGGAGTGGGCAACGGCGTAAGGTAAGGTGTAGGGCTTGTGGTTGACTTCCGTTCCGGGATAGGGTTAGAGTTAGGGATCGCCAAGGCTTAGGGCACAGGTGAGGGTATGGAAACGTGGGAGGGTCGGGCTACGTGCAGACGCACGGGTCAGTGCCAGCGTACGGGCCAGGAGTAGGCAACGGCGTAGGATAAAGTGTAGGGCTGGTGGTTGATTTCCTTTCTGGGCTAGAGTTAGGGTTAGGGAACGGCAAGGCTTAGGGCACAGGTGAGGTTACGGAAACGTGGGAGGGTCAGGCTACGTGCTGACGCACGGGTCAGTGCCAGCGTACGGGCCAGGAGTAGGCAACGGCGTAAGGTAAGGTGTAGGGCTGGTGGTTGGTTTCCGTTCCAGGCTAGGGTTAGGGTTAGGGAACGGCAAGGCTTAGGGCACAGGTGAGGGTACGGAAACGTGGGAGGGTCGGGCTACGTGCTGACGCACGTGTCAGTGCCAGCGTACGGGCCAGGAGTAGGCAACGGCATAGGATAAAGTGTAGGGCTGGTGGTGGATTTGCGTTCCGTGCTAGGGTTAGGGTTAGGGAACGGCAAGGCTTAGGGCACAGGTGAGGGTACGGAAACGTGGGAGGGTCAGGCTACGTGCTGACGCACAGATCAGTGCCAGCGTACAGGTCAGGAGTAGGGTACAGCGTAAGGTAAGGTGTAGGGCTGGTGGTGGGTTTCTATTCCAGGCTAGGGTTATGGTTAGGGAACGGCAAGGCTTAGGGCACAGGTGAGGGTACGGAAACGTGGGAGGGTCGGGCTACGTGCTGACGCACGGGTCAGTGCCAGCGTACTGGCCAGGAGTAGGCAACGGCGTAGAATAAAGTGTAGGGCTGGTGGTGGATTTGCGTTCCGCGCTAGGGTTAGAGTTAGGGAATGGCAAGGCTTAGGGCACAGGTGAGGGTACGGAAACGTGGGAGGGTCAGGCTACGTGCTGACGCACGGTTCAGTGCCAGCGTACGGGCCAGGAATAAGGTACAGCGTAAGGTAAGGTGTAGGGCTGGTGGTGGGTTTCCGTTCCGGGCTAGGGTTAGGGTTAGGGAACGGCAAGGCTTAGGGCACAGGTGAGGGTACGGAAACGTGGGAGGTTCAGGCTACGTGCTGACGCACGGGTCAGTGCCAGCATACGTGCCAGGAGTAGGCAACGGCGTAAGGTAAGGTGTAGGGCTGGTGGTTGATTTCCGTTCTGGGCTAGTGTTAGGGTTAGGGAACGGCAAGGCTTAGGGCACAGGTGACGTTACGGAAACGTGGGAGGGTCAGGCTACGTGCTGACGCACGGGTCAGTGCCAGCGTATGGGCCAGGAGTAGGCAACGGCGTAAGGTAAGGTGTAGGGCTGGTGGTTGGTTTCCGTTCCAGGCTAGGGTTAGGGTTAGGGAACGGCAAGGCTTAGGGCACAGGTGAGGGTACGGAAACGTGGGAGGGTCGGGCTACGTGCTGACGCACGTGTCAGTGCCAGCGTACGGGCCAGGAGTAGGCAACGGCATAGGATAAAGTGTAGGGCTGGTGGTGGATTTGCGTTCCGGGCCAGGGTTAGTGTTAGGGAACGGCAAGGCTTAGGGCACAGGTGAGGGTACGGAAACGTGGGAGGGTCAGGCTACGTGCTGACGCACAGATCAGTGCCAGCGTACAGGTCAGGAGTAGGGTACTGCGTAAGGTAAGGTGTAGGACTGGTGGTGGGTTTCTATTCCGGGCTAGGGTTAGGGTTAGGGAACGGCAAGGCTTAGGGCACAGGTGAGGGTACGGAAACGTGGGAGGGTCAGGCTACGTGCTGACGCACGGGTCAGTGCCAACGTACGGGCCAGGAGTAGGGTACGGCGTAAGGTAAGGTGTAGGGCTTCTGGTTGATTTCCGTTCCAGGCTAGGGTTAGGGTTAGGGAACGGCAAGGCTTAGGGCAAAAGAGAGGGTACGGAAACGGGGGAGGGACGGGCCCCGTGCTGACGCACGGGTTAGTGCCAGCATACGGTCCAGGAGTAGGCAACGGCGTAGGATAAAGTGTAGGGCTGGTGGTGGGTTTGCGTTCCGGGCTAGGGTTAGGCTTAGGGAACGGCAAGGCTTAGGGCACAGGTGAGGGTACGGAAACGTGGGAGGGTCAGGCTACGTGCTGACGCACGGTTCAGTGCCAGCGTACGGGTCAGGAATAGGGTACGGCGTAAGGTAAAGTGTCAGGCTGGTGGTGGGTTTCCGTTCCGGGCTAGGGTTAGGGTAAGGGAACGGCAAGGCTTAGGGCACAGGTGAAGGTACGGAAACGTGGGAGGCTCGGGCTACGTGGTGACGCACGGGTCAGTGCCAGCGTACGGGCCAGGAGTAGGCAACTGCGTAGGATAAAGTGTAGGGCTCGTGGTGGATTTGCATTCCAGGCTAGGGTTAGGGTTAGGGAACGGCAAGGCTTAGGGCACAGGTGAGGGTATGGAAACGTGGGAGGGTCAGGCTACGTGCTGACGCACGGTTCAGTGCCAGCGTACGGGCCAGGAATAGGGTACCTCGTAAGGTAAGGTGTAGGGCTGTTGGTGGGTTTCCGTTCCGGGCTAGGGTTAGGGTTAGGGAACGGCAAGGCTTAGGGCACAGGTGAGGGTACGGAAACGTGGGAGGGTCAGGATACGTGCTGACGCACGGGTCAGTGCCAGCGTACGCGTCAGGAGTAGGGTCCGGCGTAAGGTAAGGTGTAGGGCTGGTGGTGGGTTTCTATTCCGGGCTAGGGTTAGGGTTAGGAAACGGCAAGGCTTAGGGCACAGGTCAGGGTACGGAAACGCGGGAGGGTAAGGCTACGTTCTGATGCACGGGTCAGAGCCAGAGTACAGGCCAGGAGTAGGCAACGGGGTAGGGTAAGGTGTAGGGCTGGTGGTGGGTTTCTATTCCGGGCTAGGTTTAGGGTTAGGGAACGGCAAGGCTTAGGGCACAGGTGAGGGTACGGAAACGTGGGAGGGTCAGGCTACATGCTGACGCACGGGTCAGTGCCAGCGTACGGGCCAGGAGTAGGCAACGGCGTAAGGTAAGGTGTTGGGCTGGTGGTTGGTTTCCGTTCCAGGCTAGGGTTAGAGTTAGGGAACGGCAAGGCTTAGGGCACAGGTGAGGGTACGGAAACGTGGGAGGGTCGGGCTACGTGCTAACGCACGGGTCAGTGCCAGCGTTCGGGCCAGGAGTAGGCAACGGCGTAGGATAAAGTGTAGGGCTGGTGGTGGATTTGCGTTCCGGGCTAGGGTTAGGGTTAGGGAACGGCAAGGCTTAGGGCACAGGTGAGGGTACGGAAACGTGGGAGGGTCAGGCTACGTGCTGACGCACGGGTCAGTGCCAGCGTACGGGTCAGGAGTAGGGTACGGCGTAAGGTAAGGTGTAGGGCTGGTGGTGGGTTTCTATTCCGGGCTAGGGTTAGGGTTAGGGAACGGCAAGGCTTAGGGCACAGGTTAGGGAACGGAAACGCGGGAGGGTAAGGCTACGTGCTGATGAACGGGTCAGTGCCAGAGTACAGGCCAGGAGTAGGCAACGGCGTAGGGTAAGGTGTAGGGCTGGTGGTTGGTTTCCGTTCCAGGCTAGGGTTAGGGTTAGGGAACGGCAAGGCTTAGGGCACAGGTGAGGGCACGGAAAGGTGGGAGGGTCGGGCTACGTGCTGACGCACGGGTCAGTGCCAGCGTACGGGCCAGGAGTAGGCAACGGCATAGGATAAAGTGTAGGGCTGGTGGTGGATATGCTTTCCAGGCTAGGGTTAGGGTTAGGGAACGGCAAGGCTTAGGGCACAGGTGAGGGTACGGAAACGTGGGAGTGTCAGGCTACGTGCTGACGCACGGTTCAGTGCCAGCGTACGGGCCAGGAATAGGGTACGGCGTAAGGTAAGGTGTATGGCTGGTGGTGGGTTTCCGTTCCGGGCTATGGTTAGGGTTAGGGAACGGCAAGGCTTAGGGCACAGGTGAGGGTACGGAAACGTGGGAGGGTCAGGCTACGTGCTGACGCACGGGTCAGTGCCAACGTACGGGCCAGGAGTAGGGTACAGCGTAAGGTGTAAGTCTTGTGGTTGATTTCCGTTCCGGGCTAGGGTTAGGGTTAGGGAACGGCAAGGCTTAGGGCAAAGGGGAGGGTACGGAAACGTGGGAGGGTCGGGACCCGTGCTGACGCACGGGTTAGTGCCAGCATACGGGCCAGGAGTAGGCAACGGCGTAGGATAAAGTGTAGGGCTGGTGGTGGGTTTCCATTCCGGGCTAGGGTTAGGGTTAGGGAACGGCAAGGCTTAGGGCACAGGTGAGGGTACGGAAACGTGGGAGGGTCAGGCTACGTGCTGATGCACGGGTCAGTGCCAGCGTACGGGCCAGGAGTAGGCAACGGCATAAGGTAAGGTGTAGGGCTGGTGGTGGGTTTCTATTCCGGGCTAGGGTTAGGGTTAGGGAATGGCAAGGCTTAGGGCACAGGTGATGGTACAGAAACGTGGGAGGGTCGGTCTACGTGCAGACGCACGGGTCAGTGCCAGCGTACGGGCCAGGTGTATGTAACGGTGTAGGATAAAGTGTAGGGCTGGTGGTTGATTTCCGTTCCGGGCTAGTTTTAGGGTTAGGCAACAGCAAGGCTTAGGGCACAGGTGAGGTTACGGAAACGTGGGAGGGTCAGGCTACGTGCTGACGCACGGGTCAGTGCCAGCGTACGGGCCAGGAGTAGGCAACGGCGTAAGGTAAGGTGTAGGGCTGGTGGTTGGTTTCCGTTCCAGGCTAGGGTTAGGGTTAGGGAACGGCAAGGCTTAGGGCACAGGTGAGGGTACGGAAACGTGGGAGGGTCGGGCTACGTGCTGACGCACGTGTCAGTGCCAGCGTACGGGCCAGGAGTATGCAACGGCGTAGGATAAAGTGTAGGGCTGGTGGTGGATTTGCGTTCCGGGCTAGGGTTAGGGTTAGGGAACGGCAAGGCTTAGGGCACAGGTGAGGGTAAGGAAACGTGGGAGGGTCAGGCTACGTGCTGACGCACAGGTCAGTGCCAGCGTACAGGTCAGGAGTAGGGTACGGCGTAAGGTATTGTGTAGGGCTGGTGGTGGGTTTCTATTCACGGCTAGGGTTAGGGTTAGGGAACGGCAAGGCTTAGGGCACAGGTGAGGGTACGGAAACGTAGGAGGGTCAGGCTACGTGCTGACGCACGTGTCAGTGCCAGCGTACGGGTCAGGAGTAGGGTACGGCGTAAGGTAAGGTGTAAGACTGGTGGTGGGTTTCTATTCCGGGCTAGGGTTAGGGTTAGGGAACGGCAAGGCTTAGGGCACAGGTGAGGGTACGGAAACGTGGGAGGGTCAGGCTACGTGCTGATTCACGGGTCCGTGCCAGCGTACGGGCCAGGAGCGGGCAACAGCGTAAGGTAAGGTGTAGGGCTTGTGGTTGATTTCCGTTCCGGGATAGGGTTAGGGATACGGATCGGCAAGGCTTAGGGCACAGGTGAGGGTATGGAAACGTGGGAGGGTCGGGCTACGTGCAGACGCACGGGTCAGTGCCAGCGTACGGGCCAGGAGTAGGCAACGGCGTAAGGTAAGGTGTAGGGCTGGTGGTTGGTTTCCGTTCCAGGCTAGGGTTAGGGTTAGGGAACGGCAAGGCTTAGGGCACAGGTGAGGGTATGGAAACGTGGGAGGGTCGGGCTACGTGCTGACGCACGTGTCAGTGCCAGCCTACGGGCCAGGAGTAGGCAACGGCGTAGGATAAAGTGTAGGGCTGGTGGTGGATTTGCGTTCCTGGCTAGGGTTAGGGTTAGGGAACGGCAAGGCTTAGGGCACAGGTGAGGGTACGGAAACGTGGGAGGGTCAGGCTACGTGCTGACGCACCGGTCAGTGCCAGCGTACAGGTCAGGAGTAGGGTACGGCGTAAGGTATGGTGTAGGGCTTGTGGTGGCTTTCTATTCCCGGCTAGGGTTAGGTTTAGGGATCGGCAAGGCTTAGGGCACAGGTCAGGGTACGGAAACGCGGGAGGGTAAGGCTACGTGCTGATGAACGGGTCAGTGCCAGAGTACTGACCAGGAGTAGGCAACGGCGTAGGGTAAGGTGTAGGGCTGGTGGTTGGTTTCCGTTCCAGCCTAGGGTTAGGGTTAGGGAACGGCAAGGCTTAGGGCACAGGTGAGGGCACGGAAACGTGGGAGGGTCGGGCTACGTGCTGACGCACGGGTCAGTGCCAGCGTACGGGCCAGGAGTAGGCAACGGCGTAGGATAAAGTGTAGTGCTGTTGGTGGATTTGCGTTATGGGCTAGGGTTAGGGTTAGGGAACGGCAAGGCTTAGGGCACAGGTGAGGGTACGGAAACGTGGGAGGGTCAGGCTACGTGCTGAAGCACGGTTCAGTGCCAGTGTACGGGCCAGGAATAGGGTACGGCGTAAGGTAAGGTGTCAGGCTGGTGGTGGGTTTCCGTTCCGGGCTAGGGTTAGGGTTAGGGAACGGCAAGCCTTAGGGCACAGGTGAGGGTACGGAAACGTGGGAGGGTCAGGCTACATGCTGACGCACGGGTCCGTGCCAACGTACGGGCCAGGAGTACGGTACGGCGTAGGGTAAGGTGTAGGGCTGGTGGTGGGTTTCCGTTTCGGGCTAGGTTTATGGTTAGGGAACGGCAAGCCTTAGGGAACAGGTGAGGGTACGGAAAGGTGGGAGGGTCAGGCTACATGCTGACGCACAGGTCAGTGCCACGGTACGGGTCAGGAGTAGGCTATGGTGTAGGGTAAGGTGTAGGGCTGGTGCTGGGTTTCCATTCCGGGCTAGGGTTAGGGTTAGGGAACGGCAAGGCTTAGGGCACAGGTGAGGGTACGGAAATGTTGGAGGGTCAGGCTACATGCTGACGCACAGGTCAGTGCCAGGGTATGGGCCAGGAGTAGGCTATGGCGTAGGGTAAAGTGTAGGGCTGGTGGTGGGTTTCCATTCCGGGCTAGAGTTAGGGTTAGGGAACTGCAAGGCTTAGGGCACAGGTGACGGTACGGAAACGTGGGAGTGTCAGGCTACGTGTTGACGCACAGGTCATTGCCAGCGTACGGGCCAGAAGTAGGGTACGGCGTAGGGTAAGGTGTAGGGCTGGTGGTGGGTTTCCGTTCCGGGCTAGGGTTAGGGTTAGGGAACGGCAAGGCTTAGGGCAAAGGTGAGGGTACGAAAACGTGGGAGAGGCGGGCTACATGCTGACGCACGTGTCAGTGCCCGCGTACGGGCCAGGAGTAGGGTATGGCGTAGGGTAAGGTTTAGGCCTGGTGGTAGGTTTCTGTTCCGCACTAGGTTTAGGGATAGGAAACGGAAAGGTTTAGGGAACAGGTGATGGTACAGAAACGTGGGAGGGTCAGGTTACGTGCTGACGCACGGCTCAGTGCCAGTGTACGTGCCAGTTGTAGGCTACAGCGTAGGGTAATGTTTAGGGCTGGTGGTGGATTTCCATTCCTGGCTAGGGTTAGGGTTTGGGAACGGCAAGGCTTAGGGAACAGGTGAGTGTACGGAAACGTGGGAGGGTCAGGCTACATGCTGACGCACAGGTCAGTGCCAGGGTATGGGCCAGGAGTAGGCTATGGCGTAGGGTAAGGTGTAGGGCTGGTGATGGGTTTCCATTCCGGGCTAGGGTTAGGGTTAGGGAACGGCAAGGCTTAGGGCACAGGGCATGGTACGGTAACGTGGGAGGGTCAGGCTACGTGCTGACGCACGGGTCAGTGCCAGCGTACGGGTCAGGAGTAGGGTACGGCGTAGGGTAAGGTGTAGGGCTGCTGGTGGGTTTCCGTTCCAGGCTAGGGTTAGGGTTAGGGAACAGCAAGGCTTAGGGCATAGGTGAGGGTACCGAAACGTGCGAGGGTCAGGCTACATGCTTACACACCGGTCAGTGCCAGCGCACGGGCCAGGAGTAGGGTACGGTGTAGGGTAAGGTGTAGGGCTGTTGTTGGGTTTCCGTTCCGGGCTAGGGTTAGGGTTAGAGAACGACAAGCCTTAGGGCACAGGTGAGGGTACGGAAACGTGGGAGGGTCAGGCTACATGCTGACCCACAGGTCAGTGCCAGGGTACGGGGCAGGAGTAGGCAACGGCGTAAGGTAAGGTGTAGGGCTGGTGGTGGGTTTCCGTTCCCGTCTAGGGTTAGGGTTAGGGAACGGCAAGGCTTAGGGCACAGTTGACGGTACGGAAACGTGCGAGGGTGAGGCTACGTGCTGACGCACCGGTCAGTGCCAGGGTACGGGCCAGTTGTAGGCTACGGCGTAGGGTAAGGTGTAGGGCTGGTCGTGGGTTTCCGTTCCGGGCTCAGGTTATGGTTAGGGAACGGCAAGCCTTAGGGCACAGTGGAGGGTACGGAAACGTGGGAGAGGCAGGCTACGTGCTGACACATGGGTCATTGCCAGCGTACGGGCCAGGAGTAGGGTACGGCGTAGGGTAAGGTGTAGGGCTGGTCGTGGGTTTCCGTTCTAGGCTAGGGTTAGGGTTAGGGAACGGCAAGGCTTAGGGCAAAGGTGAGGGTACGAAAACGTGGGAGAGGCAGGCTACATGCTGACGCACGTGTCAGTGCCCGCGTACGGGCCAGGAGTAGGGTATGGCGTAGGCTAAGGTTTAGGCCTGGTGGTAGGTTTCTTTTCCGGACTAGGTTTAGGGATAGGAAACAGAAAGGTTTAGGGAACAGGTGATGGTACAGAAACGTGGGAGGGTCAGGTTACGTGCTGACGCACGGCTCAGTGCCAGTGTACGGGCCAGTTGTAGGCTACAGCGTAGGGTAAGGTTTAGGGCTGGTGGTGGATTTCCGTTCCGGACTAGGGTTAGGGTTAGGGAACGGCAAGGCTTAGGGAACAGGTGAGTGTACGGAAACGTGGGAGGGTCAGGCTACATGCTGACGCACAGGTCAGTGCCAGGGTATGGGCCAGGAGTAGGCTATGGCGTAGGGTAAGGTGTAGGGCTGGTGATGGGTTTCCATTCCGGGCTAGGGTTAGGGTTAGGGAACGGCAAGGCTTAGGGCACAGGTGAGGGTACGGAAACGTGGGAGGGTCAGGCTACGTGCTGACGCACGGGTCAGTGCCAGCATACGGGCCAGGAGTAGGCAACGGCGTAAGGTAAGGTGTAGGGCTGGTGGTCGGTTTCCGTTCCAGGCTAGGGTTAGGGTTAGAGAACGGCAAGGCTTAGGGCACAGGTGAGGTTACGGAAACGTGGGAGAGTCGGGCTACGTGCTGACGCACGTGTCAGTGCCAGCGTACGGGCCAGGAGTAGGCAACGGCGTAGGATAAAGTGTAGGGCTGGTGGTGGATTTGCGTTCCGGGCTAGGGTTAGGGTTAGGGAACGGCAAGGCTTAGGGCACAGGTGAGGGTACGGAAACGTGGGAGGGTCAGGCTACGTGCTGACGCACGGGTCAGTGCCAGCGTACGCGTCAGGAGTAGGGTACGGTGTAAGGTAAGGTGTAGGGCTGGTGGTGGGTTTCTATTCCGGGCTAGGGTTAGGGTTAGGTAACGGCAAGGCTTAGGGCACAGGTCAGGGTACGGAAACGCGGGAGGGTAAGGCTACGTTCTGATGCACGGGTCAGAGCCAGAGTACAGGCCAGGAGTAGGCAACGGGGTAGGGTAAGGTGTAGGGCTGGTGGTGGGTTTCTATTCCTGGCTAGGGTTAGGGTTAGGGAACGGCAAGGCTTAGGGCACAGGTGAGGGTACGGAAACGTGGGAGGGTCAGGCTACGTGCTGACGCAAGGTTCAGTGCCAGCGTACGGGCCAGGAATAGGGTACGTCGTAAGGTAAGGTGTAGGGCTGGTGGTGGGTTTCCGTTCCGGGCTAGGGTTAGGGTTAGGGAACGGCAAGGCTTAGGGCACAGGTGAGGGTACGGAAACGTGGGAGGGTCAGGCTACGTGCTGACGCACGGGTCAGGGCCAACGTACGGGCCAGGAGTAGGGTACGGCGTAAGGTAAGGTGTAGGGCTTGTGGTTGATTTCCGTTCCAGGCTAGGGTTAGGGTTAGGGAACGGCAAGGCTTAGGGCAAAGGAGAGGGTACGGACACGTGGGAGGGACGGGCCCAGTGCTGACGCACGGGTTAGTGCCAGCATACGGGCCAGGAGTATGCAACGGCGTAGGATAAAGTGTAGGGCTGGTGGTGGGTTTCCATTCCGGGCTAGGCTTAGGGTTAGGGAACGACAAGGCTTAGGGCACAGGTGAGGGTACGGAAACGTGGGAGGGTCAGGCTACGTGCTGACGCACGGGTCAGTGCCAGCATATGGGCCAGGAGTAGGCAACGGCGTAAGGTAAGGTGTAGGGCTGGTGGTTGGTTTCCGTTCCAGGCTAGGGTTAGGGTTAGAGAACGGCAAGGCTTAGGGCACAGGTGAGGTTACGGAAACGTGGGAGAGTCGGGCTACGTGCTGACGCACGTGTCAGTGCCAGCGTACGGGCCAGGAGTAGGCAACGGCGTAGGATAAAGTGTAGGGCTGGTGGTGGATTTGCGTTCCGGGCTAGGGTTAGGGTTAGGGAACGGCAAGGCTTAGGGCACAGGTGAGGGTACGGAAACGTGGGAGGGTCAGGCTACGTGCTGACGCACGGGTCAGTGCCAGCGTACGCGTCAGGAGTAGGGTACGGTGTAAGGTAAGGTGTAGGGCTGGTGGTGGGTTTCTATTCCGGGCTAGGGTTAGGGTTAGGGAACGGCAAGGCTTAGGGCACAGGTCAGGGTACGGAAACGCGGGAGGGTAAGGCTACGTTCTGATGCACGGGTCAGAGCCAGAGTACAGGCCAGGAGTAGGCAACGGGGTAGGGTAAGGTGTAGGGCTGGTGGTGGGTTTCTATTCCTGGCTAGGGATAGGGTTAGGGAACGGCAAGGCTTAGGGCACAGGTGAGGGCACGGAAACGTGGGAGGGTCGGGCTACGTGCTGACACACGGGTCAGTGCCAGCGTACGGGCCAGGAGTAGGCAACGGCGTAGGATAAAGTGTAGGGCTGGTGGTGGATTTGCGTTCCAGGCTAGGGTTAGGGTTAGGGAACGGCAAGGCTTAGGGCACAGGTGAGGGTACGGAAACGTGGGAGGGTCAGGCTACGTGCTGGCGCACGGTTTAGTGCCAGCGTACGGGCCAGGAATAGGGTACGGCGTAAGGTAAGGTGTAGGGCTGGTGGTGGGTTTCCGTTCCGGGCTAGGGTTAGGGTTAGGGAACGGCAAGGCTTAGGGCACAGGTGAGGGTACGGAAACGTGCGAGGGTCAGGCTACGTGCTGACGCACGTGTCAGTGCCCACGTACGGGCCAGGAGTAGGGTACGGCGTAAGGTAAGGTGTAGGGCTTGTGGTTGATTTCCGTTCCAGGCTAGGGTTAGGGTTAGGGAACGGCAAGGCTTAGGGCAAAGGAGAGGGCACGGAAACGTGGGAGGGTCGGGCCCCGTGCGTCCGGGTTAGTGCCAGCATACGGGCCAGGAATAGGCAACGGCGTAGGATAAAGTGTAGGGCTGGTGGTGGGTTTCCATTCCGGGCTAGGGTTAGGGTTAGGGAACGGCACGGCTTAGGGCACAGGTGAGGGTACGGAAACGTGGGAGGGTCAGGCTACGTGCTGACGCACGGGTCAGTGCCAGCGTACGGGCCAGGAGTAGGCAACGGCGTAAGGTAAGGTGTAGGGATGGTGGTGGGTTTCTCTTCTGGGCTAGGGTTAGGGTTAGGGAATGGCAAGGCTTAGGGCACAGGTGAGGGTACGGAAACGTGGGAGGGTCGTGCTACGTGCTGACGCACGGGTCAGTGCCAGCGTACGGGCCAGGAGTATGCAACGGCGTAGGATAAAGTGTAGGGCTGGTGGTTGATTTCCGTTCTGGGCTAGTGTTAGGGTTAGGGAACGGCAAGACTTAGGGCACAGGTGAGGTTACGGAAACGTGGGAGGGTCAGGCTACGTGCTGACGCACGGGTCAGTGCCAGCGTACGGGCCAGGAGTAGGCAACGGCGTAAGGTAAGGTGTAGGGCTGGTGGTTGGTTTCCGTTCCAGGCTAGGGTTAGGGTTAGGGAACGGCAAGGCTTAGGGCACAGGTGAGGGTACGGAAACGTGGGAGGGTCGGGCTACGTGCTAACGCACGTGTCAGTGGCAGCGTATGGGCCAGGAGTAGGCAACGGCGTAGGATAAAGTGTAGGGCTGGTGGTGGATTTGCGTTCCGGGCTAGGGTTAGGGTTAGGGAACGGCAAGGCTTAGGGCACAGGTGAGGGTACGGAAACGTGGGAGGTTCAGGCTACGTGCTGACGCACAGGTCAGTGCCAGCGTACAGGTCAGGAGTAGGGTACGGCGTAAGGTAAGGTGTAGGACTGGTGGTGGGTTTCTATTCCGGGCTAGGGTTACGGTTAGGGAACGGCAAGGCTTAGGGGACAGGTGAGGGTACGGAAACGTGGGAGGGTCAGGCTACGTGCTGACGCACGGTTCAGTGCCAGCGTACGGGCCAGGAATATGGTACGGCGTAAGGTAAGGTGTAGGGCTGGTGGTGGGTTTCCGTTGCGGGGTAGGGTTAGGGTTAGGGAACGGCAAGGCTTAGGGCACAGGTGAGGGTACGGAAACGTGGGAGGGTCAGGCTACGTGCTGATTCACGGGTCCGTGCCAGCGTACGGGCCAGGAGTGGGCAACGGCGTAAGGTAAGGTGTAGGTCTTGTGGTTGATTTCCGTTCCGGGATAGGGTTAGGGTTAGGGATCGGCAAGGCTTAGGGCATAGGTGAGGTTATGGAAACGTGGGAGGGTCGGGCTACGTGCAGACGCACAGGTCAGTGCCAGCGTACGGGCCAGGAGTAGGCAACGGCGTAGGGTAAAGTGTACGGCTGGTGGTGGATTTGCGTTCTGGGCTAGGGTTAGGGTTAGGGAACGGCAAGGCTTAAGGCACAGGTCAGGGTACGGAAACGCGGGAGGGTAAGGCTACGTGCTGATGCACGGGTCAGTGCCAGAGTACAGGCCAGGAGTAGGCAATGGTGTAGGGTAAGGTGTAGGGCTGGTGGTGGGTTTCCATTCCGGGCTATGGTTAGGGTTAGGGAAAGGCAAGGCTTAGGGCACAGGTGAGGGTACGGAAACGTGGGAGCTTCAGGCTACGTGCTGACGCATGGGTCAGTGCCAGCGTACGGGCCAGGAGTAGGCAATGGCGTAGGATAAAGTGTAGGGCTGGTGGTGTATTTGCGTTCCAGGCTAGGGTTAGGGTTAGGGAACGGCAAGGCTTAGGGCACTGGTGAGGGTACGGAAACGTGGGAATGTCAGGCTACGTGCTGACGCACGGTTCAGTGCCAGCGTACGGGCCTGGAATAGAGTACGGCGTAAGGTAAGGTGTAGGGCTGGTGGTGGGTTTCCGTTCCGGGCTAGGGTTAGGGTTAGGGAACGGCAAGGCTTAGGGCACAGGTGAGGGTACGGAAACGTGGGAGGGTCAGGCTACGTGCTGACGCACGGGTCAGTGCCAGCGTACGGGTCAGGAGTAGGGTACGGCGTAAGGTAAGGTGTAGGGCTGGTGGTGGGTTTCTATTCCGGCTAGGGTTAGGGTTAGGGAACGGCAAGGCTTAGGGCACAGGTTAGGGTACGGAAACGCGGGAGGGTAAGGCTACGTGCTGATGAACGGGTCAGTGCCAGAGTACAGGCCAGGAGTAGGCAACGGCGTAGGGTAAGGTGTAGGGCTGGTGGTTGGTTTCCGTTCCAGTCTATGGTTAGGGTTAGGGAACGGCAAGGCTTAGGGCACAGGTGAGGGCACGGAAACGTGGGAGGGTCGGGCTACGTCCTGACGCACGGGTCAGTGCCAGCGTACGGGCCAGGAGTAGGCAACGGCGTAGGATAAGGTGTAGGGCTGGTGGTGGATTTGCGTTCCAGGCTAGGGTTAGGGTTAGGGAACAGCAAGTCTTAGGGCACAGGTGAGGGTACGGAAACGTGGGAGTGTCAGGCTACGTGCTGACGCACGGTTCAGTGCCAGCGTACGGGCCAGGAATAGGGTACGGCGTAAGGTAAGGTGTAGGGCTGGTGGTGGGTTTCCGTTCCGGGCTAGGGTTAGGGTTAGGGAACTGCAAGGCTTAGGGCACAGGTGAGGGTACGGAAACGTGGGAGGGTCAGGCTACGTGCTGACGCACGGGTCAGTGCCAACGTACGGGCCAGGAGTAGGGTACGGCGTAAGGTAAGGTGTAGGGCTTGTGGTTGATTTCCGTTCCAGGCTAGGGTTAGGGTTAGGGAACGGCAAGGCTTAGGGCACAGGTGAGGGTACGTAAACGTGGGAGGGTCAGGCTACGTGCTGACGCACGGGTCAGTGCCAGCGTACGGGCCAGGAGTAGGCAACGGCGTAAGGTAAGGTGTAGGGCTGGTGGTGGATTTCTATTCCTGGCTAGGGTTAGGGTTAGGGAACGGCAAGGCTTAGGGCACAGGTGAGGGTACAGAAACGTGGGAGGGTCGGGCTACGTGCTGACGCACGGGTCAGTGCCAGCGTACGGGCCAGGTTTATGCAACGGTGTAGGATAAAGTGTAGGGCTGGTGGTTGATTTCCGTTCCGGGCTAGTTTTAGGGTTAGGGAACAGCAGGGCTTAGGGCACAGGTGAGGTTACGGAAACGTGGGAGGGACAGGCTACGTGCTGACGCACGGGTCAGTGCCAGCGTACGGGCCAGGAGTAGGCAACGGCGTAAGGTAAGGTGTAGGGCTGGTGGTTGGTTTCCGTTCCAGTCTAGGGTTAGGGTTAGGGAACGGCAAGGCTTAGGGCACAGGTGAGGGTACGGAAACGTGGGAGGGTCGGGCTACGTGCTGACGCACGTGTCAGTGCCAGCGTACGGGCCAGGAGTATGCAACGGCGTAGGATAAAGTGTAGGGCTGGTGGTGGATTTGCGTTCCGGGCTAGGGTTAGGGCTAGGGAACGGCAAGGCTTAGGGCACAGGTGAGGGTACGGAAACGTGGGAGGGTCAGGCTACGTGCTGACGCACGGGTCAGTGCCAGCGTACGGGTCAGGAGTAGGGTACGGCGTAAGGTAAGGTGTAGGACTGGTGGTGGGTTTCTATTCCGGGCTAGGGTTAGGGTTAGGGAACGGCAAGGCTTAGGGCACAGGTGAGGGTACGGAAACGGGGGAGGGTCAGGCTACGTGCTGACGCACGGGTCAGTGCCAGCGTACGGGTCAGGAGTAGGGTACGGCGTAAGGTAAGGTGTAGGACTGGTGGTGGGTTTCTATTCCGGTCTAGGGTTAGGGTTAGGGAACGGCAAGGCTTAGGGCACAGGTGAGGGTACGGAAACGTGGGAGGGTCAGGCTACGTGCTGACGCACGGTTCAGTGCCAGCGTACGGGCCAGGAATAGGTTACGGCGTAAGGTAAGGTGTAGGGCTGGTGGTGGGTTTCCGTTCCGGGCTAGGGTTAGGGTAAGGGAACGGCAAGGCTTACGGAACAGGTGAGGGTACGGAAACGTGGGAGTGTCGGTCTACGTGCTGACGCACGGGTTAATGCCAGCGTACGGGACAGGAGTAGGCAACGGCGTAGGGTAAATTGTAGGGCTGGTGGTGGATTTGCGTTCAGGGCTAGGGTTAGGGTGAGGGAACGGCAAGGCTTAGGGCACAGGTGAGGGTACGGAAACGTGGGAGGGTCGGGCTACGTGCTGACGCACGGGTCAGTGCCAGCGTATGGGCCAGGAGTAGGCAACGGCGTAGGATAAAGTGTAGGGCTGGTGGTGGATTTGCGTTCCGGGCTAGGGTTAGGGTTAGGGAACGGCAAGGCTTAGGGCACAGGTGAGGGTACGGAAACGTGGGAGGGTCAGGCTACGTGCTGACGCACGGTTCAGTGCCAGCGTACGGGTCAGGAATAGGGTACGGCGTAAGGTAAGGTGTCAGGCTGGTGGTGGGTTTCCGTTCCGGGCTAGGGTTAGGGTTAGGGAACGGCAAGGCTTAAGGCACAGGTGAAGGTACGGAAACGTGGGAGGCTCGGGCTACGTGTTGACGCACGGGTCAGTGCCAGCGTACGGGCCTGGAGTAGGCAACTGCGTAGGATAAAGTGTAGGGCTGGTGGTGGATTTGCTTTCCAGGGTAGGGTTAGGGTTAGGGAACGGCAAGGCTTAGGGCACAGGTGAGGGTACGGAAACGTGGGAGGGTCAGGCTACGTGCTGACGCACGGTTCAGTGCCAGCGTACGGGCCAGGAATAGGGTATGTCGTAAGGTAAGGTGTAGGGCTGTTGGTGGGTTTCCGTTCCGGGCTAGGGTTAGGGTTAGGGAACGGCAAGGCTTAGGGCACAGGTGAGGGTACGGAAACGTGGGAGGGTCAGGCTACGTGCTGACGCACGGGTCAGTGCCAACGTACGGGCCAGGAGTAGGGTACGGCATAAGGTAAGGTGTAGGGCTTGTGGTTGATTTCCGTTCCAGGCTAGGGTTAGGGTTAGGGAACGGCAAGGCTTAGGGCAAAGGAGAGGGTACGGACACGTGGGAGGGACGGGCCCAGTGCTGACGCACGGGTTAGTGCCAGCATACGGGCCAGGAGTATGCAACGGCGTAGGATAAAGTGTAGGGCTGTTGGTGGGTTTCCATTCCGGGCTAGGCTTAGGGTTAGGGAACGGCAAGGCTTAGGGCACAGGTGAGTGTACGGAAATGTGGGAGGGTCGGGCTACGTGCTGACGCACGGGTCAGTGCCAGCATACGGGCCAGGAGTAGGCAACGGCGTAAGGTAAGGTGTAGGGCTGGTGGTTGGTTTCCGTTCCAGGCTAGGGTTAGGTTTAGAGAACGGCAAGGCTTAGGGCACAGGTGAGGGTACGGAAATGTGGGAGAGTCGGGCTACGTGCTGACCCACGTGTCAGTGCAAGCGTACGGGCCAGGAGTAGGCAACGGCGTAGGATAAAGTGTAGGGCTGGTGGTGGATTTGCGTTCTGGGCTTGGGTTAGGTTTAGGGAACGGCAAGGCTTAGGGCACAGGTGAGGGTACGGAAACGTGGGAGGGTCAGGCTACGTGCTGACACACGGGTCAGTGCCAGCGTACGCGTCAGGAGTAGGCTACGGCGTAAGGTAAGGTGTAGGGCTGGTGGTGGGTTTCTATTCCGGGCTAGGGTTAGGGTTAGGGAACCGCAAGGCTTAGGGCACAGGTCAGGGTTCGGAAACGCGGGAGGGTAAGGCTACGTTCTGATGCACGGGTCAGAGCCAGAGTACAGGCCAGGAGTAGGCAACGGGGTAGGGTAAGGTGTAGGGCTGGTGGTGGGTTTCTATTCCGGGCTAGGGTTAGGGTTAGGGAACGGCAAGGCTTAGGGCACAGGTGAGGGTACGGAAACGTGGGAGGGTCAGGCTACGTGCTGACGCACGGGTCAGTGCCAGCGTACGGGCCAGGAGTAGGCAACGGCATAAGGTAAGGTGTAGGGCTGGTGGTGGGTTTCTATTCCGGGCTAGGGTTAGGGTTAGGGAACGGCAAGGCTTAGGGCACAGGTGAGGGTACAGAAACGTGGGAGGGTCGGGCTACATGCAGACGCACGGGTCAGTGCCAGCGTACGGGCCAGGTGTATGCAACGGTGTAGGATAAAGTGTAGGGCTGGTGGTTGATTTCCGTTCCGGGCTAGTTTTAGGGTTAGGCAACAGCAAGGGTTAGGGCACAGGTGAGGTTACGGAAACGTGGGAGGGTCAGGCTACGTGCTGACGCACGGGTCAGTGCCAGCGTACGGGCCAGGAGTAGGCAACGGCGTAAGGTAAGGTGTAGGGCTGGTGGTTGGTTTCCGTTCCAGGCTAGGGTTAGGGTTTGGGAACGGCAAGGCTTAGGGCACAGGTGAGGGTATGGAAACGTGGGAGGGTCGGGCTACGTGCTGACGCACGTGTCAGTGCCAGCCTACGGGCCAGGAGTAGGCAACGGCGTAGGATAAAGTGTAGGGCTGGTGGTGGATTTGCGTTCCTGGCTAGGGTTAGGGTTAGGGAACGGCAAGGCTTAGGGCACAGGTGAGGGTACGGAAACGTGGGAGGGTCAGGCTACGTGCTGACGCACAGGTCAGTGCCAGCGTACAGGTCAGGAGTAGGGTACGGCGTAAGGTATGGTGTAGGGCTTGTGGTGGGTTTCTATTCCCGGCTAGGGTTAGGTTTAGGGAACGGCAAGGCTTAGGGCACAGGTGAGGGTACGGAAACGTGGGAGGGTCAGGCTACGTGCTGACGCACGGGTCAGTGCCAGCGTACGGGTCAGGAGTAGGGTACGGCGTAAGGTAAGGTGTAGGACTGGTGGTGGGTTTCTATTCCGGGCTAGGGTTAGGGTTAGGCAACGGCAAGGCTTAGGGCACAGGTGAGGGTACGGAAACGTGGGAGGGTCAGGCTACGTGCTGACGCACGGTTCAGTGCCAGCGTACGGGTCAGAAATAGGGTACGGCGTAAGGTAAGGTGTAGGGCTGGTGGTGGGTTTCCGTTGCGGGCTAGGGTTAGGGTTAGGGAACGGCAAGGCTTACGGCACAGGTGAGGGTACGGAAACATGGGAGTGTCGGTCTACGTGCTGACGCACGGGTTAATGGCAGCGTACGGGACAGGAATAGGCAACGGCGTAGGATAAATTGTAGGGCTGGTGGTGGATTTGCGTTCAGGGCTAGGGTTAGGGTGAGGGAACGGCAAGGCTTAGGGCACAGGTGAGGGTACGGAAACGTGGGAGGGTCGGGCTACGTGCTGACGCACGGGTCAGTGCCAGCGTACGGGCCAGGAGTAGGCAACGGCGTAGGATAAAGTGTAGGGCTGGTGGTGGATTTGCGTTCCGGGCTAGGGTTAGGGTTAGGGAACGGCAAGGCTTAGGGCACAGGTGAGGGTACGGAAACGTGGGAGGGTCAGGCTACGTGCTGACGCACGGTTCAGTGCCAGCGTACGGGCCAGGAATAGGGTATGGCGTAAGGTAAGGTGTCAGGCTGGTGGTGGGTTTCCGTTCCGGGCTAGGGTTAGGCTTAGGGAACGGCAAGGCTCAGGGCACAGGTGAAGGTACGGAAACGTGGGAGGCTCGGTCTAAGTGCTGACGCACGGGTCAGTGCCAGCGTACGGGCCAGGAGTAGGCAACTGCGTAGGATAAAGTGTAGGGCTGGTGGTGGATTTGCATTCCAGGCTAGGGTTAGGGTTAGGGAACGGCAAGGCTTAGGGCAAAGGAGAGGGTACGGAAACGTGGGAGGGTCGGGCCCCGTGCTGACGCACAGGTTAGTGCCAGCGTACGGGCCAGGAGTAGGCAACGGCGTAGGATAAAGTGTAGGGCTGGTGGTGGGTTTCCATTCCGGGATAGTGTTAGGGTTAGGGAACGCAAGGCTTAGGGCACAGGTGAGGGTACGGAAACGTGGGAGGGTCAGGCTACGTGCTGACGCACGGGTCAGTGCCAGCGTACGGGCCAGGAGTAGGCAACGGCGTATGTAAGGTGTAGGGTTGGTGGTGGGTTTCTATTCCGGGCTAGGGTTAGGGTTAGGGAACGGCAAGGCTTAGGGCACAGGTGAGGGTACGGAAACGTGGGAGGGTCAGGCTACGTGCTGATTCACGGGTCCGTGCCAGCGTACGGGCCAGGAGTGGGCAACGGCGTAAGGTAAGGTGTAGGGCTTGTGGTTGACTTCCGTTCCGGGATAGGGTTAGAGTTAGGGATCGCCAAGGCTTAGGGCACAGGTGAGGGTATGGAAACGTGGGAGGGTCGGGCTACGTGCAGACGCACGGGTCAGTGCCAGCGTACGGGCCAGGAGTAGGCAACGGCGTAGGATAAAGTGTAGGGCTGGTGGTGGATTTGCGTTCCGGGCTAGGGTTAGGGTTAGGGAACGGCAAGGCTTAGGGCACAGGTGAGGGTACGGAAACGTGGGAGGGGCAAGCTACGTGCTGATGCACGGGTCAGTGCCAGCGTACAGGCCAGGAGTAGGCAACGGCGTAGGATAAAGTATAGGGCTGGTGGTGGATTTGCGTTCCGGTCTAGGGTTAGGGTTAGGGAACGGCAAGGCTTAGGGCACAGGTGAGGGTATGGAAACGTGGGAGGGTCAGGCTACGTGCTGACGCACGGGTCAGTGCCAGCGTACGGGTCAGGAGTAGGGTACAGCGTAAGGTAAAGTGTAGGGCTGGTGGTGGGTTTCTATTCCGGGCTAGGGTAAGGGTTAGGGAACGGCAAGGCTTAGGGCACAGGTGAGGGTACGTAAACGTGGGAGGGTCAGGCTACGTGCTGACGCACGGGTCAGTGCCAGCGTACGGGCCAGGAGTAGGCAACGGCGTAAGGTAAGGTGTAGGGCTGGTGGTGGATTTCTATTCCGGGCTAGGGTTAGGGTTAGGGAACGGCAAGGCTTAGGGCACAGGTGAGGGTACAGAAACGTGGGAGGGTCGGGCTACGTGCTGACGCACGGGTCAGTGCCAGCGTACGGGCCAGGTGTATGCAACGGTGTAGGATAAAGTGTAGGGCTGGTGGTTGATTTCCGTTCCGGGCTAGTTTTAGGGTTAGGGAACAGCAGGGCTTAGGGCACAGGTGAGGTTACGGAAACGTGGGAGGGACAGGCTACGTGCTGACGCACGGGTCAGTGCCAGCGTACGGGCCAGGAGTAGGCAACGGCGTAAGGTAAGGTGTAGGGCTGGTGGTTGGTTTCCGTTCCAGTCTAGGGTTAGGGTTAGGGAACGGCAAGGCTTAGGGCACAGGTGAGGGTACGGAAACGTGGGAGGGTCGGGCTACGTGCTGACGCACGTGTCAGTGCCAGCGTACGGGCCAGGAGTATGCAACGGCGTAGGATAAAGTGTAGGGCTGGTGGTGGATTTGCGTTCCGGGCTAGGGTTAGGGTAAGGGAACGGCAAGGCTTACGGAACAGGTGAGGGTACGGAAACGTGGGAGTGTCTTTCTACGTGCTGACGCACGGGTTAATGCCAGCGTACGGGACAGGAGTAGTCAACGGCGTAGGGTAAATTGTAGGGCTGGTGGTGGATTTGCGTTCAGGGCTAGGGTTAGGGTGAGGGAACGGCAAGGCTTAGGGCACAGGTGAGGGTACGGAAACGTGGGAGGGTCGGGCTACGTGCTGACGCACGGGTCAGTGCCAGCGTATGGGCCAGGAGTAGGCAACGGCGTAGGATAAAGTGTAGGGCTGGTGGTGGATTTGCGTTCCGGGCTAGGGTTAGGGTTAGGGAACGGCAAGGCTTAGGGCACAGGTGAGGGTACGGAAACGTGGGAGGGTCAGGCTACGTGCTGACGCACGGTTCAGTGCCAGCGTACGGGTCAGGAATAGGGTACGGCGTAAGGTAAGGTGTCAGGCTGGTGGTGGGTTTCCGTTCCGGGCTAGGGTTAGGGTTAGGGAACGGCAAGGCTTAAGGCACAGGTGAAGGTACGGAAACGTGGGAGGCTCGGGCTACGTGTTGACGCACGGGTCAGTGCCAGCGTACGGGCCAGGAGTAGGCAACTGCGTAGGATAAAGTGTAGGGCTGGTGGTGGATTTGCTTTCCAGGGTAGGGTTAGGGTTAGGGAACGGCAAGGCTTAGGGCACAGGTGAGGGTACGGAAACGTGGGAGGGTCAGGCTACGTGCTGACGCACGGTTCAGTGCCAGCGTACGGGCCAGGAATAGGGTATGTCGTAAGGTAAGGTGTAGGGCTGTTGGTGGGTTTCCGTTCCGGGCTAGGGTTAGGGTTAGGGAACGGCAAGGCTTAGGGCACAGGTGAGGGTACGGAAACGTGGGAGGGTCAGGCTACGTGCTGACGCACGGGTCAGTGCCAACGTACGGGCCAGGAGTAGGGTACGGCATAAGGTAAGGTGTAGGGCTTGTGGTTGATTTCCGTTCCAGGCTAGGGTTAGGGTTAGGGAACGGCAAGGCTTAGGGCAAAGGAGAGGGTACGGACACGTGGGAGGGACGGGCCCAGTGCTGACGCACGGGTTAGTGCCAGCATACGGGCCAGGAGTATGCAACGGCGTAGGATAAAGTGTAGGGCTGTTGGTGGGTTTCCATTCCGGGCTAGGCTTAGGGTTAGGGAACGGCAAGGCTTAGGGCACAGGTGAGTGTACGGAAATGTGGGAGGGTCGGGCTACGTGCTGACGCACGGGTCAGTGCCAGCGTACGGGCCAGGAGTAGGCAACGGCGTAAGGTAAGGTGTAGGGCTGGTGGTTGGTTTCCGTTCCAGGCTAGGGTTAGGTTTAGAGAACGGCAAGGCTTAGGGCACAGGTGAGGGTACGGAAATGTGGGAGAGTCGGGCTACGTGCTGAGCCACGTGTCAGTGCAAGCGTACGGGCCAGGAGTAGGCAACGGCGTAGGATAAAGTGTAGGGCTGGTGGTGGATTTGCGTTCTGGGCTTGGGTTAGGGTTAGGGAACGGCAAGGCTTAGGGCACAGGTGAGGGTACGGAAACGTGGGAGGGTCAGGCTACGTGCTGACGCACGGGTCAGTGCCAGCGTACGCGTCAGGAGTAGGCTACGGCGTAAGGTAAGGTGTAGGGCTGGTGGTGGGTTTCTATTCCGGGCTAGGGTTAGGGTTAGGGAACCGCAAGGCTTAGGGCACAGGTCAGGGTTCGGAAACGCGGGAGGGTAAGGCTACGTTCTGATGCACGGGTCAGAGCCAGAGTACAGGCCAGGAGTAGGCAACGGGGTAGGGTAAGGTGTAGGGCTGGTGGTGGGTTTCTATTCCGGGCTAGGGTTAGGGTTAGGGAACGGCAAGGCTTAGGGCACAGGTGAGGGTACGGAAACGTGGGAGGGTCAGGCTACGTGCTGACGCACGGGTCAGTGCCAGCGTACGGGCCAGGAGTAGGCAACGGCATAAGGTAAGGTGTAGGGCTGGTGGTGGGTTTCTATTCCGGGCTAGGGTTAGGGTTAGGGAACGGCAAGGCTTAGGGCACAGGTGAGGGTACAGAAACGTGGGAGGGTCGGGCTACATGCAGACGCACGGGTCAGTGCCAGCGTACGGGCCAGGTGTATGCAACGGTGTAGGATAAAGTGTAGGGCTGGTGGTTGATTTCCGTTCCGGGCTAGTTTTAGGGTTAGGCAACAGCAAGGCTTAGGGCACAGGTGAGGTTACGGAAACGTGGGAGGGTCAGGCTACGTGCTGACGCACGGGTCAGTGCCAGCGTACGGGCCAGGAGTAGGCAACGGCGTAAGGTAAGGTGTCGGGCTGGTGGTTGGTTTCCGTTCCAGGCTAGGGTTAGGGTTAGGGAACGGCAAGGCTTAGGGCACAGGTGAGGGTATGGAAACGTGGGAGGGTCGGGCTACGTGCTGACGCACGTGTCAGTGCCAGCCTACGGGCCAGGAGTAGGCAACGGCGTAGGATAAAGTGTAGGGCTGGTGGTGGATTTGCGTTCCTGGCTAGGGTTAGGGTTAGGGAACGGTAAGGCTTAGGGCACAGGTGAGGGTACGGAAACGTGGGAGGGTCAGGCTACGTGCTGACGCACAGGTCAGTGCCAGCGTACAGGTCAGGAGTAGGGTACGGCGTAAGGTATGGTGTAGGGCTTGTGGTGGGTTTCTATTCCCGGCTAGGGTTAGGTTTAGGGAACGGCAAGGCTTAGGGCACAGGTGAGGGTACGGAAACGTGGGAGGGTCAGGCTACGTGCTGACGCACGGGTCAGTGCCAGCGTACGGGTCAGGAGTAGGGTACGGCGTAAGGTAAGGTGTAGGACTGGTGGTGGGTTTCTATTCCGGGCTAGGGTTAGGGTTAGGCAACGGCAAGGCTTAGGGCACAGGTGAGGGTACGGAAACGTGGGAGGGTCAGGCTACGTGCTGACGCACGGTTCAGTGCCAGCGTACGGGCCAGAAATAGGGTACGGCGTAAGGTAAGGTGTAGGGCTGGTGGTGGGTTTCCGTTGCGGGCTAGGGTTAGGGTTAGGGAACGGCAAGGCTTACGGCACAGGTGAGGGTACGGAAACATGGGAGTGTCGGTCTACGTGCTGACGCACGGGTTAATGGCAGCGTACGGGACAGGAATAGGCAACGGCGTAGGATAAATTGTAGGGCTTGTGGTTGATTTCCGTTCCAGGCTAGGGTTAGGGTGAGGGAACGGCAAGGCTTAGGGCACAGGTGAGGGTACGTAAACGTGGGAGGGTCAGGCTACGTGCTGACGCACGGGTCAGTGCCAGCGTACGGGCCAGGAGTAGGCAACGGCGTAAGGTAAGGTGTAGGGCTGGTGGTGGATTTCTATTCCTGGCTAGGGTTAGGGTTAGGGAACGGCAAGGCTTAGGGCACAGGTGAGGGTACAGAAACGTGGGAGGGTCGGGCTACGTGCTGACGCACGGGTCAGTGCCAGCGTACGGGCCAGGTTTATGCAACGGTGTAGGATAAAGTGTAGGGCTGGTGGTTGATTTCCGTTCCGGGCTAGTTTTAGGGTTAGGGAACAGCAGGGCTTAGGGCACAGGTGAGGTTACGGAAACGTGGGAGGGACAGGCTACGTGCTGACGCACGGGTCAGTGCCAGCGTACGGGCCAGGAGTAGGCAACGGCGTAAGGTAAGGTGTAGGGCTGGTGGTTGGTTTCCGTTCCAGTCTAGGGTTAGGGTTAGGGAACGGCAAGGCTTAGGGCACAGGTGAGGGTACGGAAACGTGGGAGGGTCGGGCTACGTGCTGACGCACGTGTCAGTGCCAGCGTACGGGCCAGGAGTATGCAACGGCGTAGGATAAAGTGTAGGGCTGGTGGTGGATTTGCGTTCCGGGCTAGGGTTAGGGCTAGGGAACGGCAAGGCTTAGGGCACAGGTGAGGGTACGGAAACGTGGGAGGGTCAGGCTACGTGCTGACGCACGGGTCAGTGCCAGCGTACGGGTCAGGAGTAGGGTACGGCGTAAGGTAAGGTGTAGGACTGGTGGTGGGTTTCTATTCCGGGCTAGGGTTAGGGTTAGGGAACGGCAAGGCTTAGGGCACAGGTGAGGGTACGGAAACGGGGGAGGGTCAGGCTACGTGCTGACGCACGGGTCAGTGCCAGCGTACGGGTCAGGAGTAGGGTACGGCGTAAGGTAAGGTGTAGGACTGGTGGTGGGTTTCTATTCCGGTCTAGGGTTAGGGTTAGGGAACGGCAAGGCTTAGGGCACAGGTGAGGGTACGGAAACGTGGGAGGGTCAGGCTACGTGCTGACGCACGGTTCAGTGCCAGCGTACGGGCCAGGAATAGGTTACGGCGTAAGGTAAGGTGTAGGGCTGGTGGTGGGTTTCCGTTCCGGGCTAGGGTTAGGGTAAGGGAACGGCAAGGCTTACGGAACAGGTGAGGGTACGGAAACGTGGGAGTGTCGGTCTACGTGCTGACGCACGGGTTAATGCCAGCGTACGGGACAGGAGTAGGCAACGGCGTAGGGTAAATTGTAGGGCTGGTGGTGGATTTGCGTTCAGGGCTAGGGTTAGGGTGAGGGAACGGCAAGGCTTAGGGCACAGGTGAGGGTACGGAAACGTGGGAGGGTCGGGCTACGTGCTGACGCACGGGTCAGTGCCAGCGTATGGGCCAGGAGTAGGCAACGGCGTAGGATAAAGTGTAGGGCTGGTGGTGGATTTGCGTTCCGGGCTAGGGTTAGGGTTAGGGAACGGCAAGGCTTAGGGCACAGGTGAGGGTACGGAAACGTGGGAGGGTCAGGCTACGTGCTGACGCACGGTTCAGTGCCAGCGTACGGGTCAGGAATAGGGTACGGCGTAAGGTAAGGTGTCAGGCTGGTGGTGGGTTTCCGTTCCGGGCTAGGGTTAGGGTTAGGGAACGGCAAGGCTTAAGGCACAGGTGAAGGTACGGAAACGTGGGAGGCTCGGGCTACGTGTTGACGCACGGGTCAGTGCCAGCGTACGGGCCTGGAGTAGGCAACTGCGTAGGATAAAGTGTAGGGCTGGTGGTGGATTTGCTTTCCAGGGTAGGGTTAGGGTTAGGGAACGGCAAGGCTTAGGGCACAGGTGAGGGTACGGAAACGTGGGAGGGTCAGGCTACGTGCTGACGCACGGTTCAGTGCCAGCGTACGGGCCAGGAATAGGGTATGTCGTAAGGTAAGGTGTAGGGCTGTTGGTGGGTTTCCGTTCCGGGCTAGGGTTAGGGTTAGGGAACGGCAAGGCTTAGGGCACAGGTGAGGGTACGGAAACGTGGGAGGGTCAGGCTACGTGCTGACGCACGGGTCAGTGCCAACGTACGGGCCAGGAGTAGGGTACGGCATAAGGTAAGGTGTAGGGCTTGTGGTTGATTTCCGTTCCAGGCTAGGGTTAGGGTTAGGGAACGGCAAGGCTTAGGGCAAAGGAGAGGGTACGGACACGTGGGAGGGACGGGCCCAGTGCTGACGCACGGGTTAGTGCCAGCATACGGGCCAGGAGTATGCAACGGCGTAGGATAAAGTGTAGGGCTGTTGGTGGGTTTCCATTCCGGGCTAGGCTTAGGGTTAGGGAACGGCAAGGCTTAGGGCACAGGTGAGTGTACGGAAATGTGGGAGGGTCGGGCTACGTGCTGACGCACGGGTCAGTGCCAGCATACGGGCCAGGAGTAGGCAACGGCGTAAGGTAAGGTGTAGGGCTGGTGGTTGGTTTCCGTTCCAGGCTAGGGTTAGGTTTAGAGAACGGCAAGGCTTAGGGCACAGGTGAGGGTACGGAAATGTGGGAGAGTCGGGCTACGTGCTGACCCACGTGTCAGTGCAAGCGTACGGGCCAGGAGTAGGCAACGGCGTAGGATAAAGTGTAGGGCTGGTGGTGGATTTGCGTTCTGGGCTTGGGTTAGGTTTAGGGAACGGCAAGGCTTAGGGCACAGGTGAGGGTACGGAAACGTGGGAGGGTCAGGCTACGTGCTGACACACGGGTCAGTGCCAGCGTACGCGTCAGGAGTAGGCTACGGCGTAAGGTAAGGTGTAGGGCTGGTGGTGGGTTTCTATTCCGGGCTAGGGTTAGGGTTAGGGAACCGCAAGGCTTAGGGCACAGGTCAGGGTTCGGAAACGCGGGAGGGTAAGGCTACGTTCTGATGCACGGGTCAGAGCCAGAGTACAGGCCAGGAGTAGGCAACGGGGTAGGGTAAGGTGTAGGGCTGGTGGTGGGTTTCTATTCCGGGCTAGGGTTAGGGTTAGGGAACGGCAAGGCTTAGGGCACAGGTGAGGGTACGGAAACGTGGGAGGGTCAGGCTACGTGCTGACGCACGGGTCAGTGCCAGCGTACGGGCCAGGAGTAGGCAACGGCATAAGGTAAGGTGTAGGGCTGGTGGTGGGTTTCTATTCCGGGCTAGGGTTAGGGTTAGGGAACGGCAAGGCTTAGGGCACAGGTGAGGGTACAGAAACGTGGGAGGGTCGGGCTACATGCAGACGCACGGGTCAGTGCCAGCGTACGGGCCAGGTGTATGCAACGGTGTAGGATAAAGTGTAGGGCTGGTGGTTGATTTCCGTTCCGGGCTAGTTTTAGGGTTAGGCAACAGCAAGGGTTAGGGCACAGGTGAGGTTACGGAAACGTGGGAGGGTCAGGCTACGTGCTGACGCACGGGTCAGTGCCAGCGTACGGGCCAGGAGTAGGCAACGGCGTAAGGTAAGGTGTAGGGCTGGTGGTTGGTTTCCGTTCCAGGCTAGGGTTAGGGTTTGGGAACGGCAAGGCTTAGGGCACAGGTGAGGGTATGGAAACGTGGGAGGGTCGGGCTACGTGCTGACGCACGTGTCAGTGCCAGCCTACGGGCCAGGAGTAGGCAACGGCGTAGGATAAAGTGTAGGGCTGGTGGTGGATTTGCGTTCCTGGCTAGGGTTAGGGTTAGGGAACGGCAAGGCTTAGGGCACAGGTGAGGGTACGGAAACGTGGGAGGGTCAGGCTACGTGCTGACGCACAGGTCAGTGCCAGCGTACAGGTCAGGAGTAGGGTACGGCGTAAGGTATGGTGTAGGGCTTGTGGTGGGTTTCTATTCCCGGCTAGGGTTAGGTTTAGGGAACGGCAAGGCTTAGGGCACAGGTGAGGGTACGGAAACGTGGGAGGGTCAGGCTACGTGCTGACGCACGGGTCAGTGCCAGCGTACGGGTCAGGAGTAGGGTACGGCGTAAGGTAAGGTGTAGGACTGGTGGTGGGTTTCTATTCCGGGCTAGGGTTAGGGTTAGGCAACGGCAAGGCTTAGGGCACAGGTGAGGGTACGGAAACGTGGGAGGGTCAGGCTACGTGCTGACGCACGGTTCAGTGCCAGCGTACGGGTCAGAAATAGGGTACGGCGTAAGGTAAGGTGTAGGGCTGGTGGTGGGTTTCCGTTGCGGGCTAGGGTTAGGGTTAGGGAACGGCAAGGCTTACGGCACAGGTGAGGGTACGGAAACATGGGAGTGTCGGTCTACGTGCTGACGCACGGGTTAATGGCAGCGTACGGGACAGGAATAGGCAACGGCGTAGGATAAATTGTAGGGCTGGTGGTGGATTTGCGTTCAGGGCTAGGGTTAGGGTGAGGGAACGGCAAGGCTTAGGGCACAGGTGAGGGTACGGAAACGTGGGAGGGTCGGGCTACGTGCTGACGCACGGGTCAGTGCCAGCGTACGGGCCAGGAGTAGGCAACGGCGTAGGATAAAGTGTAGGGCTGGTGGTGGATTTGCGTTCCGGGCTAGGGTTAGGGTTAGGGAACGGCAAGGCTTAGGGCACAGGTGAGGGTACGGAAACGTGGGAGGGTCAGGCTACGTGCTGACGCACGGTTCAGTGCCAGCGTACGGGCCAGGAATAGGGTATGGCGTAAGGTAAGGTGTCAGGCTGGTGGTGGGTTTCCGTTCCGGGCTAGGGTTAGGCTTAGGGAACGGCAAGGCTCAGGGCACAGGTGAAGGTACGGAAACGTGGGAGGCTCGGTCTAAGTGCTGACGCACGGGTCAGTGCCAGCGTACGGGCCAGGAGTAGGCAACTGCGTAGGATAAAGTGTAGGGCTGGTGGTGGATTTGCATTCCAGGCTAGGGTTAGGGTTAGGGAACGGCAAGGCTTAGGGCAAAGGAGAGGGTACGGAAACGTGGGAGGGTCGGGCCCCGTGCTGACGCACAGGTTAGTGCCAGCGTACGGGCCAGGAGTAGGCAACGGCGTAGGATAAAGTGTAGGGCTGGTGGTGGGTTTCCATTCCGGGATAGTGTTAGGGTTAGGGAACGCAAGGCTTAGGGCACAGGTGAGGGTACGGAAACGTGGGAGGGTCAGGCTACGTGCTGACGCACGGGTCAGTGCCAGCGTACGGGCCAGGAGTAGGCAACGGCGTATGTAAGGTGTAGGGTTGGTGGTGGGTTTCTATTCCGGGCTAGGGTTAGGGTTAGGGAACGGCAAGGCTTAGGGCACAGGTGAGGGTACGGAAACGTGGGAGGGTCAGGCTACGTGCTGATTCACGGGTCCGTGCCAGCGTACGGGCCAGGAGTGGGCAACGGCGTAAGGTAAGGTGTAGGGCTTGTGGTTGACTTCCGTTCCGGGATAGGGTTAGAGTTAGGGATCGCCAAGGCTTAGGGCACAGGTGAGGGTATGGAAACGTGGGAGGGTCGGGCTACGTGCAGACGCACGGGTCAGTGCCAGCGTACGGGCCAGGAGTAGGCAACGGCGTAGGATAAAGTGTAGGGCTGGTGGTGGATTTGCGTTCCGGGCTAGGGTTAGGGTTAGGGAACGGCAAGGCTTAGGGCACAGGTGAGGGTACGGAAACGTGGGAGGGGCAAGCTACGTGCTGATGCACGGGTCAGTGCCAGCGTACAGGCCAGGAGTAGGCAACGGCGTAGGATAAAGTATAGGGCTGGTGGTGGATTTGCGTTCCGGTCTAGGGTTAGGGTTAGGGAACGGCAAGGCTTAGGGCACAGGTGAGGGTATGGAAACGTGGGAGGGTCAGGCTACGTGCTGACGCACGGGTCAGTGCCAGCGTACGGGTCAGGAGTAGGGTACAGCGTAAGGTAAAGTGTAGGGCTGGTGGTGGGTTTCTATTCCGGGCTAGGGTAAGGGTTAGGGAACGGCAAGGCTTAGGGCACAGGTGAGGGTACGTAAACGTGGGAGGGTCAGGCTACGTGCTGACGCACGGGTCAGTGCCAGCGTACGGGCCAGGAGTAGGCAACGGCGTAAGGTAAGGTGTAGGGCTGGTGGTGGATTTCTATTCCGGGCTAGGGTTAGGGTTAGGGAACGGCAAGGCTTAGGGCACAGGTGAGGGTACAGAAACGTGGGAGGGTCGGGCTACGTGCTGACGCACGGGTCAGTGCCAGCGTACGGGCCAGGTGTATGCAACGGTGTAGGATAAAGTGTAGGGCTGGTGGTTGATTTCCGTTCCGGGCTAGTTTTAGGGTTAGGGAACAGCAGGGCTTAGGGCACAGGTGAGGTTACGGAAACGTGGGAGGGACAGGCTACGTGCTGACGCACGGGTCAGTGCCAGCGTACGGGCCAGGAGTAGGCAACGGCGTAAGGTAAGGTGTAGGGCTGGTGGTTGGTTTCCGTTCCAGTCTAGGGTTAGGGTTAGGGAACGGCAAGGCTTAGGGCACAGGTGAGGGTACGGAAACGTGGGAGGGTCGGGCTACGTGCTGACGCACGTGTCAGTGCCAGCGTACGGGCCAGGAGTATGCAACGGCGTAGGATAAAGTGTAGGGCTGGTGGTGGATTTGCGTTCCGGGCTAGGGTTAGGGTAAGGGAACGGCAAGGCTTACGGAACAGGTGAGGGTACGGAAACGTGGGAGTGTCTTTCTACGTGCTGACGCACGGGTTAATGCCAGCGTACGGGACAGGAGTAGTCAACGGCGTAGGGTAAATTGTAGGGCTGGTGGTGGATTTGCGTTCAGGGCTAGGGTTAGGGTGAGGGAACGGCAAGGCTTAGGGCACAGGTGAGGGTACGGAAACGTGGGAGGGTCGGGCTACGTGCTGACGCACGGGTCAGTGCCAGCGTATGGGCCAGGAGTAGGCAACGGCGTAGGATAAAGTGTAGGGCTGGTGGTGGATTTGCGTTCCGGGCTAGGGTTAGGGTTAGGGAACGGCAAGGCTTAGGGCACAGGTGAGGGTACGGAAACGTGGGAGGGTCAGGCTACGTGCTGACGCACGGTTCAGTGCCAGCGTACGGGTCAGGAATAGGGTACGGCGTAAGGTAAGGTGTCAGGCTGGTGGTGGGTTTCCGTTCCGGGCTAGGGTTAGGGTTAGGGAACGGCAAGGCTTAAGGCACAGGTGAAGGTACGGAAACGTGGGAGGCTCGGGCTACGTGTTGACGCACGGGTCAGTGCCAGCGTACGGGCCAGGAGTAGGCAACTGCGTAGGATAAAGTGTAGGGCTGGTGGTGGATTTGCTTTCCAGGGTAGGGTTAGGGTTAGGGAACGGCAAGGCTTAGGGCACAGGTGAGGGTACGGAAACGTGGGAGGGTCAGGCTACGTGCTGACGCACGGTTCAGTGCCAGCGTACGGGCCAGGAATAGGGTATGTCGTAAGGTAAGGTGTAGGGCTGTTGGTGGGTTTCCGTTCCGGGCTAGGGTTAGGGTTAGGGAACGGCAAGGCTTAGGGCACAGGTGAGGGTACGGAAACGTGGGAGGGTCAGGCTACGTGCTGACGCACGGGTCAGTGCCAACGTACGGGCCAGGAGTAGGGTACGGCATAAGGTAAGGTGTAGGGCTTGTGGTTGATTTCCGTTCCAGGCTAGGGTTAGGGTTAGGGAACGGCAAGGCTTAGGGCAAAGGAGAGGGTACGGACACGTGGGAGGGACGGGCCCAGTGCTGACGCACGGGTTAGTGCCAGCATACGGGCCAGGAGTATGCAACGGCGTAGGATAAAGTGTAGGGCTGTTGGTGGGTTTCCATTCCGGGCTAGGCTTAGGGTTAGGGAACGGCAAGGCTTAGGGCACAGGTGAGTGTACGGAAATGTGGGAGGGTCGGGCTACGTGCTGACGCACGGGTCAGTGCCAGCGTACGGGCCAGGAGTAGGCAACGGCGTAAGGTAAGGTGTAGGGCTGGTGGTTGGTTTCCGTTCCAGGCTAGGGTTAGGTTTAGAGAACGGCAAGGCTTAGGGCACAGGTGAGGGTACGGAAATGTGGGAGAGTCGGGCTACGTGCTGAGCCACGTGTCAGTGCAAGCGTACGGGCCAGGAGTAGGCAACGGCGTAGGATAAAGTGTAGGGCTGGTGGTGGATTTGCGTTCTGGGCTTGGGTTAGGGTTAGGGAACGGCAAGGCTTAGGGCACAGGTGAGGGTACGGAAACGTGGGAGGGTCAGGCTACGTGCTGACGCACGGGTCAGTGCCAGCGTACGCGTCAGGAGTAGGCTACGGCGTAAGGTAAGGTGTAGGGCTGGTGGTGGGTTTCTATTCCGGGCTAGGGTTAGGGTTAGGGAACCGCAAGGCTTAGGGCACAGGTCAGGGTTCGGAAACGCGGGAGGGTAAGGCTACGTTCTGATGCACGGGTCAGAGCCAGAGTACAGGCCAGGAGTAGGCAACGGGGTAGGGTAAGGTGTAGGGCTGGTGGTGGGTTTCTATTCCGGGCTAGGGTTAGGGTTAGGGAACGGCAAGGCTTAGGGCACAGGTGAGGGTACGGAAACGTGGGAGGGTCAGGCTACGTGCTGACGCACGGGTCAGTGCCAGCGTACGGGCCAGGAGTAGGCAACGGCATAAGGTAAGGTGTAGGGCTGGTGGTGGGTTTCTATTCCGGGCTAGGGTTAGGGTTAGGGAACGGCAAGGCTTAGGGCACAGGTGAGGGTACAGAAACGTGGGAGGGTCGGGCTACATGCAGACGCACGGGTCAGTGCCAGCGTACGGGCCAGGTGTATGCAACGGTGTAGGATAAAGTGTAGGGCTGGTGGTTGATTTCCGTTCCGGGCTAGTTTTAGGGTTAGGCAACAGCAAGGCTTAGGGCACAGGTGAGGTTACGGAAACGTGGGAGGGTCAGGCTACGTGCTGACGCACGGGTCAGTGCCAGCGTACGGGCCAGGAGTAGGCAACGGCGTAAGGTAAGGTGTCGGGCTGGTGGTTGGTTTCCGTTCCAGGCTAGGGTTAGGGTTAGGGAACGGCAAGGCTTAGGGCACAGGTGAGGGTATGGAAACGTGGGAGGGTCGGGCTACGTGCTGACGCACGTGTCAGTGCCAGCCTACGGGCCAGGAGTAGGCAACGGCGTAGGATAAAGTGTAGGGCTGGTGGTGGATTTGCGTTCCTGGCTAGGGTTAGGGTTAGGGAACGGTAAGGCTTAGGGCACAGGTGAGGGTACGGAAACGTGGGAGGGTCAGGCTACGTGCTGACGCACAGGTCAGTGCCAGCGTACAGGTCAGGAGTAGGGTACGGCGTAAGGTATGGTGTAGGGCTTGTGGTGGGTTTCTATTCCCGGCTAGGGTTAGGTTTAGGGAACGGCAAGGCTTAGGGCACAGGTGAGGGTACGGAAACGTGGGAGGGTCAGGCTACGTGCTGACGCACGGGTCAGTGCCAGCGTACGGGTCAGGAGTAGGGTACGGCGTAAGGTAAGGTGTAGGACTGGTGGTGGGTTTCTATTCCGGGCTAGGGTTAGGGTTAGGCAACGGCAAGGCTTAGGGCACAGGTGAGGGTACGGAAACGTGGGAGGGTCAGGCTACGTGCTGACGCACGGTTCAGTGCCAGCGTACGGGCCAGAAATAGGGTACGGCGTAAGGTAAGGTGTAGGGCTGGTGGTGGGTTTCCGTTGCGGGCTAGGGTTAGGGTTAGGGAACGGCAAGGCTTACGGCACAGGTGAGGGTACGGAAACATGGGAGTGTCGGTCTACGTGCTGACGCACGGGTTAATGGCAGCGTACGGGACAGGAATAGGCAACGGCGTAGGATAAATTGTAGGGCTGGTGGTGGATTTGCGTTCAGGGCTAGGGTTAGGGTGAGGGAACGGCAAGGCTTAGGGCACAGGTTAGGGTACGGAAACGTGGGAGGGTCGGGCTACGTGCTGACGCACGGGTCAGTGCCAGCGTACGGGCCAGGAGTAGGCAACGGCGTAGGATAAAGTGTAGGGCTGGTGGTGGATTTGCGTTCCGGGCTAGGGTTAGGGTTAGGGAACGGCAAGGCTTAGGGCACAGGTGAGGGTACGGAAACGTGGGAGGGTCAGGCTACGTGCTGACGCACGGTTCAGTGCCAGCGTACGGGCCAGGAATAGGGTATGGCGTAAGGTAAGGTGTCAGGCTGGTGGTGGGTTTCCGTTCCGGGCTAGGGTTAGGCTTAGGGAACGGCAAGGCTCAGGGCACAGGTGAAGGTACGGAAACGTGGGAGGCTCGGTCTAAGTGCTGACGCACGGGTCAGTGCCAGCGTACGGGCCAGGAGTAGGCAACTGCGTAGGATAAAGTGTAGGGCTGGTGGTGGATTTGCATTCCAGGCTAGGGTTAGGGTTAGGGAACGGCAAGGCTTAGGGCAAAGGAGAGGGTACGGAAACGTGGGAGGGTCGGGCCCCGTGCTGACGCACAGGTTAGTGCCAGCGTACGGGCCAGGAGTAGGCAACGGCGTAGGATAAAGTGTAGGGCTGGTGGTGGGTTTCCATTCCGGGATAGGGTTAGGGTTAGGGAACGCAAGGCTTAGGGCACAGGTGAGGGTACGGAAACGTGGGAGGGTCAGGCTACGTGCTGACGCACGGGTCAGTGCCAGCGTACGGGCCAGGAGTAGGCAACGGCGTATGTAAGGTGTAGGGTTGGTGGTGGGTTTCTATTCCGGGCTAGGGTTAGGGTTAGGGAACGGCAAGGCTTAGGGCACAGGTGAGGGTACGGAAACGTGGGAGGGTCAGGCTACGTGCTGATTCACGGGTCCGTGCCAGCGTACGGGCCAGGAGTGGGCAACGGCGTAAGGTAAGGTGTAGGGCTTGTGGTTGACTTCCGTTCCGGGATAGGGTTAGAGTTAGGGATCGCCAAGGCTTAGGGCACAGGTGAGGGTATGGAAACGTGGGAGGGTCGGGCTACGTGCAGACGCACGGGTCAGTGCCAGCGTACGGGCCAGGAGTAGGCAACGGCGTAGGATAAAGTGTAGGGCTGGTGGTGGATTTGCGTTCCGGGCTAGGGTTAGGGTTAGGGAACGGCAAGGCTTAGGGCACAGGTGAGGGTATGGAAACGTGGGAGGGTCAGGCTACGTGCTGACGCACGGGTCAGTGCCAGCGTACGGGTCAGGAGTAGGGTACAGCGTAAGGTAAAGTGTAGGGCTGGTGGTGGGTTTCTATTCCGGGCTAGGGTAAGGGTTAGGGAACGGCAAGGCTTAGGGCACAGGTGAGGGTACGGAAACGTGGGAGGGTAGGCTACGTGCTGACGCATGGTTCAGTGCCAGCGTACGGGCCAGGAATAGGGTACGGCGTAAGGTAAGGTGTAGGGCTGGTGGTTGGTTTCCGTTCCTAGCTAGGGTTAGGGTTAGGGAACGGCAAGGCTTAGGGCACAGGTGAGGGCACGGAAACGTGGGAGGGTCGGGCTACGTGCTGACGCACGGGTCAGTGCCAGCGTACGGGCCAGGAGTAGGCAACGGCGTAGGATAAAGTGTAGGGCTGGTGGTGGATTTGCGTTCCAGGCTAGGGTTAGGGTTAGGGAACGGCAAGGCTTAGGGCACAGGTGAGGGTACGGAAACGTGGGAGGGTCAGGCTACGTGCTGACGCACTGGTCAGTGACAACGTACGGGCCAGGAGAAGGGTACGGTGTAAGGTAAGGTGTAGGCCTTGTGGTTGATTTCCGTTCCAGGCTAGGGTTAGGGTTAGGGAACGGCAAGGCTTAGGGCAAAGTAGAGGGTACGGAAACGTGGGAGGGTCGGGCTACGTGCTGACGCACGGGTCAGTGCCAGCGTACGGGCCAGGAGTAGGCAACGGCGTAAGATAAGGTGTAGGGCTGGTGGTGGGTTTCTATTCCGGGCTAGGGTTAGGGTTAGGGAACGGCAAGGCTTAGGGCACAGGTGAGGGTACGGAAACGTGGGAGGGTCGTGCTACGTGCTGACGCACGGGTTAGTGCCAGCGTACGGGCCAGGAGTATGCAACGGCGTAGGATAAAGTGTAGGGCTGGTGGTTGATTTCCTTTCTGGGCTAGAGTTAGGGTTAGGGAACGGCAAGGCTTAGGGCACAGGTGAGGGTACGGAAACGTGGGAGGGTTAGGCTACGTGCTGACGCACGGGTCAGTGCCAGCGTACGGGCCAGGAGTAGGCAACGGCGTAAGGTAAGGTGTAGGGCTGGTGGTTGGTTTCCGTTCCACGCTAGGGTTAGGGTTAGGGAACGGCAAGGCTTAGGGCACAGGTGAGGGTACGGAAACGTGGGAGGGTCGGGCTACGTGCTGACGCACGTGTCAGTGCCAGCGTACGGGCCAGGAGTAGGCAACGGCATAGGATAAAGTGTAGGGCTGGTGGTGGATTTGCGTTCCGGGCTAGGGTTAGGGTTAGGGAACGGCAAGGCTTAGGGCACAGGTGAGGGTACGGAAACGTGGGAGGGTCAGGCTACGTGCTGACGCACAGATCAGTGCCAGCGTACAGGTCAGGAGTAGGGTACAGCGTAAGGTAAGGTGTAGGGCTGGTGGTGGGTTTCTATTCCAGGCTAGGGTTATGGTTAGGGAACGGCAAGGCTTAGGGCACAGGTGAGGGTACGGAAACGTGGGAGGGTCGGGCTACGTGCTGACGCACGGGTCAGTGCCAGCGTACTGGCCAGGAGTAGGCAACGGCGTAGAATAAAGTGTAGGGCTGGTGGTGGATTTGCGTTCCGCGCTAGGGTTAGAGTTAGGGAATGGCAAGGCTTAGGGCACAGGTGAGGGTACGGAAACGTGGGAGGGTCAGGCTACGTGCTGACGCACGGTTCAGTGCCAGCGTACGGGCCAGGAATAAGGTACGGCGTAAGGTAAGGTGTAGGGCTGGTGGTGGGTTTCCGTTCCGGGCTAGGGTTAGGGTTAGGGAACGGCAAGGCTTAGGGCACAGGTGAGGGTACGGAAACGTGGGAGGTTCAGGCTACGTGCTGACGCACGGGTCAGTGCCAGCATACGTGCCAGGAGTAGGCAACGGCGTAAGGTAAGGTGTAGGGCTGGTGGTTGATTTCCGTTCTGGGCTAGTGTTAGGGTTAGGGAACGGCAAGGCTTAGGGCACAGGTGACGTTACGGAAACGTGGGAGGGTCAGGCTACGTGCTGACGCACGGGTCAGTGCCAGCGTACGGGCCAGGAGTAGGCAACGGCGTAAGGTAAGGTGTAGGGCTGGTGGTTGGTTTCCGTTCCAGGCTAGGGTTAGGGTTAGGGAACGGCAAGGCTTAGGGCACAGGTGAGGGTACGGAAACGTGGGAGGGTCGGGCTACGTGCTGACGCACGTGTCAGTGCCAGCGTACGGGCCAGGAGTAGGCAACGGCATAGGATAAAGTGTAGGGCTGGTGGTGGATTTGCGTTCCGGGCTAGGGTTAGTGTTAGGGAACGGCAAGGCTTAGGGCACAGGTGAGGGTACGGAAACGTGGGAGGGTCAGGCTACGTGCTGACGCACAGATCAGTGCCAGCGTACAGGTCAGGAGTAGGGTACTGCGTAAGGTAAGGTGTAGGACTGGTGGTGGGTTTCTATTCCGGGCTAGGGTTAGGGTTAGGGAACGGCAAGGCTTAGGGCACAGGTGAGGGTACGGAAACGTGGGAGGGTCAGGCTACGTGCTGACGCACGGGTCAGTGCCAACGTACGGGCCAGGAGTAGGGTACGGCGTAAGGTAAGGTGTAGGGCTTCTGGTTGATTTCCGTTCCAGGCTAGGGTTAGGGTTAGGGAACGGCAAGGCTTAGGGCCAAGGAGTGGGTACGGAAACGGGGGAGGGACGGGCCCCGTGCTGACGCACGGGTTAGTGCCAGCATACGGTCCAGGAGTAGGCAACGGCGTAGGATAAAGTGTAGGGCTGGTGGTGGGTTTGCGTTCCGGGCTAGGGTTAGGGTTAGGGAATGGCAAGGCTTAGGGCACACGTGACGGTACGGAAACGTGGGAGGGTCAGGCTACGTGCTGACGCACGGTTCAGTGCCAGCGTACGGGTCAGGAATAGGGTACGGCGTAAGGTAAGGTGTCAGGCTGGTGGTGGGTTTCCGTTCCGGGCTAGGGTTAGGGTAAGGGAACGGCAAGGCTTAGGGCACAGGTGAAGGTACGGAAACGTGGGAGGCTCGGGCTACGTGCTGACGCACGGGTCAGTGCCAGCGTACGGGCCAGGAGTAGGCAACTGCGTAGGATAAAGTGTAGGGCTCGTGGTGGATTTGCGTTCCAGGCTAGGGTTAGGGTTAGGGAACGGCAAGGCTTAGGGCACAGGTGAGGGTATGGAAACGTGGGTGGGTCAGGCTACGTGCTGACGCACGGTTCAGTGCCAGCGTATGGGCCAGGAATAGGGTACGTCGTAAGGTAAGGTGTAGGGCTGTTGGTGGGTTTCCGTTCCGGGCTAGGGTTAGGGTTAGGGAACGGCAAGGCTTAGGGCACAGGTGAGGGTACGGAAACGTGGGAGGGTCAGGCTACGTGCTGACGCACGGGTCAGTGCCAGCGTACGCGTCAGGAGTAGGGTCCGGCGTAAGGTAAGGTGTAGGGCTGGTGGTGGGTTTCTATTCCGGGCTAGGGTTAGGGTTAGGAAACGGCAAGGCTTAGGGCACAGGTCAGGGTACGGAAACGCGGGAGGGTAAGGCTACGTTCTGATGCACGGGTCAGAGCCAGAGTACAGGCCAGGAGTAGTCAACGGGGTAGGGTAAGGTGTAGGGTTGGTGGTGGGTTTCTATTCCGGGCTAGGGTTAGGGTTAGGGAACGGCAAGGCTTAGGGCACAGGTGAGGGTACGGAAACGTGGGAGGGTCAGGCTACATGCTGACGCACGGGTCAGTGCCAGCGTACGGGCCAGGAGTAGGCAACGGCCTAAGGTAAGGTGTAGGGCTGGTGGTTGGTTTCCGTTCCAGGCTAGGGTTAGAGTTAGGGAACGGCAAGGCTTAGGGCACAGGTGAGGGTACGGAAACGTGGGAGGGTCGGGCTACGTGCTAACGCACGGGTCAGTGCCAGCGTTCGGGCCAGGAGTAGGCAACGGCGTAGGATAAAGTGTAGGGCTGGTGGTGGATTTGCGTTCCGGGCTAGGGTTATGGTTAGGGAACGGCAAGGCTTAGGGCACAGGTGAGGGTACGGAAACGTGGGAGGGTCAGGCTACGTGCTGACGCACGGGTCAGTGCCAGCGTACGGGTCAGGAGTAGGGTACGGCGTAAGGTAAGGTGTAGGGCTGGTGGTGGGTTTCTATTCCGGGCTAGGGTTAGGGTTAGGGAACGGCAAGGCTTAGGGCACAGGTTAGGGAACGGAAACGCGGGAGGGTAAGGCTACGTGCTGATGAACGGGTCAGTGCCAGAGTACAGGCCAGGAGTAGGCAACGGCGTAGGGTAAGGTGTAGGGCTGGTGGTTGGTTTCCGTTCCAGGCTAGGGTTAGTGTTAGGGAACGGCAAGGCTTAGGGCACAGGTGAGGGCACGGAAACGTGGGAGGGTCGGGCTACGTGCTGACGCACGGGTCAGTGCCAGCGTACGGGCCAGGAGTAGGCAACGGCATAGGATAAAGTGTAGGGCTGGTGGTGGATATGCTTTCCAGGCTAGGGTTAGGGTTAGGGAACGGCAAGGCTTAGGGCACAGGTGAGGGTACGGAAACGTGGGAGTGTCAGGCTACGTGCTGACGCACGGTTCAGTGCCAGCGTACGGGCCAGGAATAGGGTACGGCGTAAGGTAAGGTGTATGGCTGGTGGTGGGTTTCCGTTCCGGGCTATGGTTAGGGTTAGGGAACGGCAAGGCTTAGGGCACAGGTGAGGGTACGGAAACGTGGGAGGGTCAGGCTACGTGCTGACGCCCGGGTCAGTGCCAACGTACGGGCCAGGAGTAGGGTACAGCGTAAGGTGTAGGGCTTGTGGTTGATTTCCGTTCCGGGCTAGGGTTAGGGTTAGGGAACGGCAAGGCTTAGGGCAAAGGGGAGGGTACGGAAACGTGGGAGGGTCGGGACCCGTGCTGACGCACGGGTTAGTGCCAGCATACGGGCCAGGAGTAGGCAACGGCGTAGGATAAAGTGTAGGGCTGGTGGTGGGTTTCCATTCCGGGCTAGGGTTAGGGTTAGGGAACGGCAACGCTTAGGGCACAGGTGAGGGTACGGAAACGTGGGAGGGTCAGGCTACGTGCTGATGCACGGGTCAGTGCCACCGTACGGGCCAGGAGTAGGCAACGGCATAAGGTAAGGTGTAGGGCTGGTGGTGGGTTTCTATTCCGGGCTAGGGTTAGGGTTAGGGAACGGCAAGGCTTAGGGCACAGGTGAGGGTACAGAAACGTGGGAGGGTCGGGCTACGTGCAGACGCACGGGTCAGTGCCAGCGTACGGGCCAGGTGTATGCAACGGTGTAGGATAAAGTGTAGGGCTGGTGGTTGATTTCCGTTCCGGGCTAGTTTTACGGTTAGGCAACAGCAAGGCTTAGGGCACAGGTGAGGTTACGGAAACGTGGGAGGGTCAGGCTACGTGCTGACGCACGGGTCAGTGCCAGCGTACGGGCCAGGAGTAGGCAACGGCGTAAGGTAAGGTGTAGGGCTGGTGGTTGGTTTCCGTTCCAGGCTAGGGTTAGAGTTAGGGAACGGCAAGGCTTAGGGCACAGGTGAGTGTACGGAAACGTGGGAGGTTCAGGCTACGTGCTGACGCACGGGTCAGTGCCAGCGTACGGGTCAGGAGTAGGGTACGGCGTAAGGTAAGGTGTAGGGCTGGTGGTGGGTTTCTATTCCGGGCTAGGGTTAGGGTTAGGGAACCGCAAGGCTTAGGGCACAGGTCAGGGTACGGAAACGCGGGAGGGTAAGGCTACGTTCTGATGCACGGATCAGAGCCAGAGTACAGGCCAGGAGTAGGCAACGGGGTAGGGTAAGGTGTAGGGCTGGTGGTGGGTTTTTATTCCGGGCTAGGGTTAGGGTTAGGGAACGGCAAGGCTTAGGGCACAGGTGAGGGTACGGAAACGTGGGAGGGTCAGGCTACGTGCTGACGCACGGGTCAGTGCCAGCGTACGGGCCAGGAGTAGGCAACGGCGTAAGGTAAGTTGTAGGGCTGGTGGTTGGTTTCCGTTCCAGGCTAGGGTTAGAGTTAGGGAACGGCAAGGCTTAGGGCACAGGTGAGGGTACGGAAACGTGGGAGGGTCGGGCTACGTGCTAACGCACGGGTCAGTGCCAGCGTACGGGCTAGGAATAGGCAACGGCGTAGGATAAAGTGTAGGGCTGGTGGTGGATTTGCGTTCCGGGCTAGGGTTAGGGTTAGGGAACGGCAAGGCTTAGGGCATAGGTGAGGGTACGGAAACGTGGGAGGGTCAGGCTACGTGCTGACGCACGGGTCAGTGCCAGCGTATGGGTCAGGAGTAGGGTACGGCGTAAGGTAAGGTGTAGGGCTGGTGGTGGGTTGCTATTCCGGGCTAGGTTTAGGGTTAGGGAACGGCAAGGCTTAGGGCACAGGTCAGGGTACGGAAACGCGGGAGGGTAAGGCTACGTGCTGATGAACGGGTCAGTGCCAGAGTACTGACCAGGAGTAGGCAACGGCGTAGGGTAAGTTGTAGGGCTGGTGGTTGGTTTCCGTTCCAGCCTAGGGTTAGGGTTAGGGATCGGCAAGGCTTAGGGCACAGGTGAGGGCACGGAAACGTGGGAGGGTCGGGCTACGTGCTGACGCACGGGTCAGTGCCAGCGTACGGGCCAGGAGTAGGCAACGGCGTAGGATAAAGTGTAGGGCTGGTGGTGAATTTGCGTTACGGGCTAGGGTTAGGGTTAGGGAACGGCAAGGCTTAGGGCACAGGTGAGGGTACGGAAACGTGGGAGGGTCAGGCTACGTGCTGAAGCACGGTTCAGTGCCAGTGTACGGGCCAGGAATAGGGTACGGCGTAAGGTAAGGTGTCAGGCTGGTGGTGGGTTTCCGTTCCGGGCTAGGGTTAGGTTTAGGGAACGGCAAGCCTTAGGGCACAGGTGAGGGTACGGAAACGTGGGAGGGTCAGGCTACGTGCTGATGCACGGGTCAGTGCCAACGTAAGGGCCAGGAGTAGGATACGGCGTAAGGTAAGGTGTAGGGCTTGTGGTTGATTTCCGTTCCAGGCTAGGGTTAGGGTTAGGGAACGGCAAGGCTTAGGGCACAGGTCAGGGTACGGAAACGCGGGAGGGTAAGGCTACGTTCTGATGCACGGGTCAGTGCCAGAGTACAGGCCAGGAGTAGGCAACGGGGTAGGGTAAGGTGTAGGGCTGGTGGTGGGTTTCTATTCCGGGCTAGGGTTAGGGTTAGGGAACGGCAAGGCTTAGGGCACAGGTGAGGGTACGGAAACGTGGGAGGGTCAGGCTACGTGCTGACGCACGGGTCAGTGCCAGCGTACGGGCCAGGAGTAGGCAACGGCATAAGGTAAGGTGTAGGGCTGGTGGTGGGTTTCTATTCCGGGCTAGGGTTAGGGTTAGGGAACGGCAAGGCTTAGGGCACAGGTGAGGGTACAGAAACGTGGGAGGGTCGGGCTACATGCAGACGCACGGGTCAGTGCCAGCGTACGGGCCAGGTGTATGCAATGGTGTAGGATAAAGTGTAGGGCTGGTGGTTGATTTCCGTTCCGGGCTAGTTTTAGGGTTAGGCAACGGCAAGGCTTAGGGCACAGGTGAGGTTACGGAAACGTGGGAGGGTCAGGCTACGTGCTGACGCACGGGTCAGTGCCAGCGTACGGGCCAGGAGTAGGCAACGGCGTAAGGTAAGGTGTAGGGCTGGTGGTTGGTTTCCGTTCCAGGCTAGGGTTAGGGTTAGGGAACGGCAAGGCTTAGGGCACAGGGGAGGGTATGGAAACGTGGGAGGGTCGGGCTACGTGCTGACGCACGTCTCAGTGCCAGCCTACGGGCCAGGAGTAGGCAACGGCGTAGGATAAAGTGTAGGGCTGGTGGTGGATTTGCGTTCCTGGCTAGGGTTAGGGTTAGGGAACGGCAAGGCTTAGGGCACAGGTGAGGGTACGGAAACGTGGGAGGGTCAGGCTACGTGCTGACGCACAGGTCAGTGCCAGCGTACAGGTCAGGAGTAGGGTACGGCGTAAGGTATGGTGTAGGGCTTGTGGTGGCTTTCTATTCCCGGCTAGGGTTAGGTTTAGGGAACGGCAAGGCTTAGGGCACAGGTGAGGGTACGGAAACGTGGGAGGGTCAGGCTACGTGCTGACGCACGGGTCAGTGCCAGCGTATGGGTCAGGAGTACGGTACGGCGTAAGGTAAGGTGTAGGGCTGGTGGTGGGTTTCTATTCCGGGCTAGGGTTAGGGTTAGGGAACCGCAAGGCTTAGGGCACAGGTCAGGGTACGGAAACGCGGGAGGGTAAGGCTACGTTCTGATGCACGGATCAGAGCCAGAGTACAGGCCAGGAGTAGGCAACGGGGTAGGGTAAGGTGTAGGGCTGGTGGTGGGTTTTTATTCCGGGCTAGGGTTAGGGTTAGGGAACGGCAAGGCTTAGGGCACAGGTGAGGGTACGGAAACGTGGGAGGGTCAGGCTACGTGCTGACGCACGGGTCAGTGCCAGCGTACGGGCCAGGAATAGGCAACGGCGTAAGGTAAGGTGTAGGGCTGGGGGTTGGTTTCCGTTCCAGGCTAGGGTTAGAGTTAGGGAACGGCAAGGCTTAGGGCACAGGTGAGGGTACGGAAACGTGGGAGGGTCGGGCTACGTGCTAACGCACGGGTCAGTGCCAGCGTACGGGCTAGGAATAGGCAACGGCGTAGGATAAAGTGTAGGGCTGGTGGTGGATTTGCGTTCCGGGCTAGGGTTAGGGTTAGGGAACGGCAAGGCTTAGGGCACAGGTGAGGGTACGGAAACGTGGGAGGGTCAGGCTACGTGCTGACGCACGGGTCAGTGCCAGCGTATGGGTCAGGAGTAGGGTACGGCGTAAGGTAAGGTGTAGGGCTGGTGGTGGGTTGCTATTCCGGGCTAGGGTTAGGGTTAGGGAACGGCAAGGCTTAGGGCACAGGTCAGGGTACGGAAACGCGGGAGGGTAAGGCTACGTGCTGATGAACGGGTCAGTGCCAGAGTACTGACCTGGAGTAGGCAACGGCGTAGGGTAAGGTGTAGGGCTGGTGGTTGGTTTCCGTTCCAGCCTAGGGTTAGGGTTAGGGAACGGCAAGGCTTAGGGCACAGGTGAGGGCACGGAAACGTGGGAGGGTCGGGCTACGTGCTGACGCACGGGTCAGTGCCAGCGTACGGGCCAGGAGTAGGCAACGGCGTAGGAAAAAGTGTAGGGCTGGTGGTGGATTTGCGTTATGGGCTAGGGTTAGGGTTAGGGAACGGCAAGGCTTAGGGCACAGGTGAGGGTACGGAAACGTGGGAGGGTCAGGCTACGTGCTGAAGCACGGTTCAGTGCCAGTGTACGGGCCAGGAATAGGGTACGGCGTAAGGTAAGGTGTCAGGCTGGTGGTGGGTTTCCGTTCCGGGCTAGCGTTAGTGTTAGGGAACGGCAAGCCTTAGGGCACAGGTGAGGGTACGGAAACGTGGGAGGGTCAGGCTACGTGCTGACGCACGGGTCCGTGCCAACGTACGGGCCAGGAGTAGGATACGGCGTAAGGTAAGGTGTAGGGCTTGTGGTTGATTTCCGTTCCAGGCTAGGGTTAGGGTTAGGGAACGGCAAGGCTTAGGGCAAAGGAGAGGGTACGGAAACGTGGGAGGGACGGGCCCCGTGGTGACGCACGGGTTAGTGCCAGCATACGGGCCAGGAGTATGCAACAGCGTAGGATAAAGTGTAGGGCTGGTGGTGGGTTTCCATTCCGGGCTAGGGTTAGGGTTAGGGAACGGCAAGGCTTAGGGCACAGGTGAGCGTACAGAAACGTGGGAGGGTCAGGCTACGTGCTGACGCACGGGTCAGTGCCAGCGTACGGGCCAGGAGTAGGCAACGGCGTAAGGTAAGGTGTAGGGCTGGTGGTTGGTTTCCGTTCCAGGCTAGGGTTAGGGTTAGGGAACGGCAAGGCTTAAGGCACAGTTGAGGGTACGGAAATGTGGGAGGGTCGGGCTACGTGCTGACGCACGGGTCAGTGCCAGCGTACGGGCCAGGAGTAGGCAACGGCGTAAGGTAAGGTGTAGGGCTGGTGGTTGGTTTCCGTTCCAGGCTAGGGTTAGGGTTAGGGAACGGCAAGGCTTAGGGCACAGGTGAGGGTACGGAAACGTGGGAGGGTCGGGCTACGTGCTGACGCACGTGTCAGTGCCAGCGTACGGGCCAGGAGTAGGCAACGGCGTTGGATAAAGTGTAGGGCTGTTGGTGGATTTGCGTTCCAGGCTAGGGTTAGGGTTAGGGAACGGCAAGGCTTAGGTCACAGGGGAGGGTACGGAAACGTGGGAGGGTCAGGCTACGTGCTGACGCACAGGTCAGTGCCAGCGTACAGGTCAGGAGTAGGTTACGGCGTAATGTAAGGTGTAGGGCTGGTGGTGCGTTTCCGTTCCGGGCTAGGGTTAGGGTTAGGGAACGGCAAGGCTTAGGGCACAGGTGAGGGTACGGAAACGTGGGAGGGTCAGGCTATGTGCTGACGCACGGTTCAGTGCCAGCGTACGGGCCAGGAGTAGGGTACGGCGTAAGGTAAGGTGTAGGGCTGGTTGTTGGTTTCCGTTCCGGGCTAGGGTTAGGGTTAGGGAACGGCAAGGCTTAGGGCACAGGTGAGGGTACGGAAACGTGGGAGGGTCAGGCTACGTGCTGACGCGCGGGTCAGTGCCAGTGTACGGGCCAGGAGTAGGGTACGGCGTAACGTAAGGTGTAGGGCTTGTGGTTGATTTCCGTTCCAGGCTAGGGTTAGGGTTAGGGAACGGCAAGGCTTAGGGCTCAGGTGAGGGCACGGAAACGTGGGAGGGTCGGGCTACGTGCTGACGCACGGGTCAGTGCCAGCGTACGGGCCAGGAGTAGGCAACGGCGTAGGATAAAGTATAGGGCTGGTGGTGGATTTGCGTTCCAGGCTAGGGTTAGGGTTAGGGAACGGCAAGGCTTAGGGCACAGGTGAGGGCACGGAAACGTGGGAGGGTCGGGCTACGTGCTGACGCACGGGTCAGTGCCAGCGTACGGGCCAGGAGTAGGCAACGGCGTAAGGTAAGGTGTAGGGCTGGTGGTTGGTTTCCGTTCCAGGCTAGGGTTAGGGTTAGGGAACGGCAAGGCTTAGGGCACAGGTGAGGGTACGGAAACGTGGGAGGGTCGGGCTACGTGCTGACGCACATGTCAGTGCCAGCGTACGGGCCAGATGTATGCAACGGCGTAGAATAAAGTGTAGGGCTGGTGTTGGATTTGCGTTCAGGGCTAGGGTTAGGGTTAGTGAACGGCAAGGCTTAGGGCACAGGTGATGGTACGGAAACGTGGGAGGGTCAGGCTACGTGATGGTGCACAGGTCAGTGCCAGCGTACAGGTCAGGAGTAGGGTAGGGCGTAAGGTATGGTGTCGGGCTGGTGGTGGGTTTCTATTCCCGGCTAGGATTAGGGTTAGGGAACGGCAAGGCTTAGGGCACAGGTGACGGTACGGAAACGTGGGAGGGTCAGGCTACGTGCTGACGCACGGTTCAGTGCCAGCATACGGGCCAGGAATAGGGTACGGCGTAAGGTAAGGTGTAGGGCTGGTGGTGGGTTTCCGTTCCGCGCTAGGGTTAGGGTTAGGGAACGGCAAGGCTTACGGCACAGGTGAGGGTACGGAAACGTGGGAGTGTGGGTCTACGTGCTGACGCACGGGTTAATGCCAGCGTACGTGACAGGAGTAGGCAACGGCGTAGGATAAATTGTAGGGCTGGTGGTGGATTTGCGTTCAGGGCTAGGGTTAGGGTGAGGGAACGACAAGGCTTAGGGCACAGGTGAGGGTACGGAAACGTGGGAGTGTCAGGCTACGTGCTGACGCACGGGTCAGTGCCAACGTACGGGCCAGGAGTAGGGTACGGCGTAAGGTAAGGTGTAGGGCTTGTGGTTGATTTCCGTTCCAGGCTAGGGTTAGGGTTAGGGAACGGCAAGGCTTAGGGCAAAGGAGAGGGTACGGAAATGTGGGAGAGTCGGGCTACGTGCTGACGCATGTGTCAGTGCCAGCGTACGGGCCAGGAGTAGGCAACGGCGTAGGATAAAGTATAGGGCTGGTGGTGGATTTGCGTTCCGGGCTAGGGTTTGGGTTAGGGAACGGCAAGGCTTAGGGCACAGGTGAGGGTACGGAAATGTGGGAGAGTCGGGCTACGTGCTGACGCACGTGTCAGTGCAAGCGTACGGGCCAGGAGTAGGCAACGGCGTAGGATAAAGTGTAGGGCTGGTGGTGGATTTGCGTTCTGGGCTAGGGTTAGGGTTAGGGAACGGCAAGGCTTAGGGCACAGGTGAGGGTACGGAAACGTGGGAGGGTCAGGCTACGTGCTGACGCACGGGTCAGTGCCAGCGTACGCGTCAGGAGTAGGCTACGGTGTAAGGTAAGGTGTAGGGCTGGTGGTGGGTTTCTATTCCGGGCTAGGGTTAGGGTTAGGGAACCGCAAGGCTTAGGGCACAGGTCAGGGTACGGAAACGCGGGAGGGTAAGGCTACGTTCTGATGCACGGGTCAGAGCCAGAGTACAGGCCAGGAGTAGGCAACGGGGTAGGGTAAGGTGTAGGGCTGGTGGTGGGTTTCTATTCCGGGCTAGGGTTAGGGTTAGGGAACGGCAAGGCTTAGGGCACAGGTGAGGGTACGGAAACGTGGGAGGGTCAGGCTACGTGCTGACGCACGGGTCAGTGCCAGCGTACGGGCCAGGAGTAGGCAACGGCATAAGGTAAGGTGTAGGGCTGGTGGTGGGTTTCTATTCCAGGCTAGGGTTAGGGTTAGGGAACGGCAAGGCTTAGGGCACAGGTGAGGGTACAGAAACGTGGGAGGGTCGGGCTACATGCAGACGCACGGGTCAGTGCCAGCGTACGGGCCAGGTGTATGCAACGGTGTAGGATAAAGTGTAGGGCTGGTGGTTGATTTCCGTTCCGGGCTAGTTTTAGGGTTAGGCAACAGCAAGGCTTAGGGCACAGGTGAGGTTACGGAAACGTGGGAGGGTCAGGCTACGTGCTGACGCACGGGTCAGTGCCAGCGTACGGGCCAGGAGTAGGCAACGGCGTAAGGTAAGGTGTAGGGCTGGTGGTTGGTTTCCGTTCCAGGCTAGGGTTAGGGTTAGGGAGCGGCAAGGCTTAAGGCACAGGTGAGGGTATGGAAACGTGGGAGGGTCGGGCTACGTGCTGACGCACGTGTCAGTGCCAGCCTACGGGCCAGGAGTAGGCAACGGCGTAGGATAAAGTGTAGGGCTGGTGGTGGATTTGCGTTCCTGGCTAGGGTTAGGGTTAGGGAACGGCAAGGCTTAGGGCACAGGTGAGGGTACGGAAACGTGGGAGGGTCAGGCTACGTGCTGACGCACAGGTCAGTGCCAGCGTACAGGTCAGGAGTAGGGTACGGCGTAAGGTATGGTGTAGGGCTTGTGGTGGGTTTCTATTCCCGGCTAGGGTTAGGTTTAGGGAACGGCAAGGCTTAGGGCACAGGTGAGGGTACGGAAACGTGGGAGGGTCAGGCTACGTGCTGACGCACAGGTCAGTGCCAGCGTACAGGTCAGGAGTAGGGTACGGCGTAAGGTATGGTGTAGGGCTTGTGGTGGCTTTCTATTCCCGGCTAGGGTTAGGTTTAGGGAACGGCAAGGCTTAGGGCACAGGTGAGGGTACGGAAACGTGGGAGGGTCAGGCTACGTGCTGACGCACGGGTCAGTGCCAGCGTATGGGTCAGGAGTACGGTACGGCGTAAGGTAAGGTGTAGGGCTGGTGGTGGGTTTCTATTCCGGGCTAGGGTTAGGGTTAGGGAACCGCAAGGCTTAGGGCACAGGTCAGGGTACGGAAACGCGGGAGGGTAAGGCTACGTTCTGATGCACGGATCAGAGCCAGAGTACAGGCCAGGAGTAGGCAACGGGGTAGGGTAAGGTGTAGGGCTGGTGGTGGGTTTTTATTCCGGGCTAGGGTTAGGGTTAGGGAACGGCAAGGCTTAGGGCACAGGTGAGGGTACGGAAACGTGGGAGGGTCAGGCTACGTGCTGACGCACGGGTCAGTGCGAGCGTACGGGCCAGGAATAGGCAACGGCGTAAGGTAAGGTGTAGGGCTGGGGGTTGGTTTCCGTTCCAGGCTAGGGTTAGAGTTAGGGAACGGCAAGGCTTAGGGCACAGGTGAGGGTACGGAAACGTGGGAGGGTCGGGCTACGTGCTAACGCACGGGTCAGTGCCAGCGTACGGGCTAGGAATAGGCAACGGCGTAGGATAAAGTGTAGGGCTGGTGGTGGATTTGCGTTCCGGGCTAGGGTTAGGGTTAGGGAACGGCAAGGCTTAGGGCACAGGTGAGGGTACGGAAACGTGGGAGGGTCAGGCTACGTGCTGACGCACGGGTCAGTGCCAGCGTATGGGTCAGGAGTAGGGTACGGCGTAAGGTAAGGTGTAGGGCTGGTGGTGGGTTGCTATTCCGGGCTAGGGTTAGGGTTAGGGAACGGCAAGGCTTAGGGCACAGGTCAGGGTACGGAAACGCGGGAGGGTAAGGCTACGTGCTGATGAACGGGTCAGTGCCAGAGTACTGACCTGGAGTAGGCAACGGCGTAGGGTAAGGTGTAGGGCTGGTGGTTGGTTTCCGTTCCAGCCTAGGGTTAGGGTTAGGGAACGGCAAGGCTTAGGGCACAGGTGAGGGCACGGAAACGTGGGAGGGTCGGGCTACGTGCTGACGCACGGGTCAGTGCCAGCGTACGGGCCAGGAGTAGGCAACGGCGTAGGAAAAAGTGTAGGGCTGGTGGTGGATTTGCGTTATGGGCTAGGGTTAGGGTTAGGGAACGGCAAGGCTTAGGGCACAGGTGAGGGTACGGAAACGTGGGAGGGTCAGGCTACGTGCTGAAGCACGGTTCAGTGCCAGTGTACGGGCCAGGAATAGGGTACGGCGTAAGGTAAGGTGTCAGGCTGGTGGTGGGTTTCCGTTCCGGGCTAGCGTTAGTGTTAGGGAACGGCAAGCCTTAGGGCACAGGTGAGGGTACGGAAACGTGGGAGGGTCAGGCTACGTGCTGACGCACGGGTCCGTGCCAACGTACGGGCCAGGAGTAGGATACGGCGTAAGGTAAGGTGTAGGGCTTGTGGTTGATTTCCGTTCCAGGCTAGGGTTAGGGTTAGGGAACGGCAAGGCTTAGGGCAAAGGAGAGGGTACGGAAACGTGGGAGGGACGGGCCCCGTGGTGACGCACGGGTTAGTGCCAGCATACGGGCCAGGAGTATGCAACAGCGTAGGATAAAGTGTAGGGCTGGTGGTGGGTTTCCATTCCGGGCTAGGGTTAGGGTTAGGGAACGGCAAGGCTTAGGGCACAGGTGAGCGTACAGAAACGTGGGAGGGTCAGGCTACGTGCTGACGCACGGGTCAGTGCCAGCGTACGGGCCAGGAGTAGGCAACGGCGTAAGGTAAGGTGTAGGGCTGGTGGTTGGTTTCCGTTCCAGGCTAGGGTTAGGGTTAGGGAACGGCAAGGCTTAAGGCACAGTTGAGGGTACGGAAATGTGGGAGGGTCGGGCTACGTGCTGACGCACGGGTCAGTGCCAGCGTACGGGCCAGGAGTAGGCAACGGCGTAAGGTAAGGTGTAGGGCTGGTGGTTGGTTTCCGTTCCAGGCTAGGGTTAGGGTTAGGGAACGGCAAGGCTTAGGGCACAGGTGAGGGTACGGAAACGTGGGAGGGTCGGGCTACGTGCTGACGCACGTGTCAGTGCCAGCGTACGGGCCAGGAGTAGGCAACGGCGTTGGATAAAGTGTAGGGCTGTTGGTGGATTTGCGTTCCAGGCTAGGGTTAGGGTTAGGGAACGGCAAGGCTTAGGTCACAGGGGAGGGTACGGAAACGTGGGAGGGTCAGGCTACGTGCTGACGCACAGGTCAGTGCCAGCGTACAGGTCAGGAGTAGGTTACGGCGTAATGTAAGGTGTAGGGCTGGTGGTGCGTTTCCGTTCCGGGCTAGGGTTAGGGTTAGGGAACGGCAAGGCTTAGGGCACAGGTGAGGGTACGGAAACGTGGGAGGGTCAGGCTATGTGCTGACGCACGGTTCAGTGCCAGCGTACGGGCCAGGAGTAGGGTACGGCGTAAGGTAAGGTGTAGGGCTGGTTGTTGGTTTCCGTTCCGGGCTAGGGTTAGGGTTAGGGAACGGCAAGGCTTAGGGCACAGGTGAGGGTACGGAAACGTGGGAGGGTCAGGCTACGTGCTGACGCGCGGGTCAGTGCCAGTGTACGGGCCAGGAGTAGGGTACGGCGTAACGTAAGGTGTAGGGCTTGTGGTTGATTTCCGTTCCAGGCTAGGGTTAGGGTTAGGGAACGGCAAGGCTTAGGGCTCAGGTGAGGGCACGGAAACGTGGGAGGGTCGGGCTACGTGCTGACGCACGGGTCAGTGCCAGCGTACGGGCCAGGAGTAGGCAACGGCGTAGGATAAAGTATAGGGCTGGTGGTGGATTTGCGTTCCAGGCTAGGGTTAGGGTTAGGGAACGGCAAGGCTTAGGGCACAGGTGAGGGCACGGAAACGTGGGAGGGTCGGGCTACGTGCTGACGCACGGGTCAGTGCCAGCGTACGGGCCAGGAGTAGGCAACGGCGTAAGGTAAGGTGTAGGGCTGGTGGTTGGTTTCCGTTCCAGGCTAGGGTTAGGGTTAGGGAACGGCAAGGCTTAGGGCACAGGTGAGGGTACGGAAACGTGGGAGGGTCGGGCTACGTGCTGACGCACATGTCAGTGCCAGCGTACGGGCCAGATGTATGCAACGGCGTAGAATAAAGTGTAGGGCTGGTGTTGGATTTGCGTTCAGGGCTAGGGTTAGGGTTAGTGAACGGCAAGGCTTAGGGCACAGGTGATGGTACGGAAACGTGGGAGGGTCAGGCTACGTGATGGTGCACAGGTCAGTGCCAGCGTACAGGTCAGGAGTAGGGTAGGGCGTAAGGTATGGTGTCGGGCTGGTGGTGGGTTTCTATTCCCGGCTAGGATTAGGGTTAGGGAACGGCAAGGCTTAGGGCACAGGTGACGGTACGGAAACGTGGGAGGGTCAGGCTACGTGCTGACGCACGGTTCAGTGCCAGCATACGGGCCAGGAATAGGGTACGGCGTAAGGTAAGGTGTAGGGCTGGTGGTGGGTTTCCGTTCCGCGCTAGGGTTAGGGTTAGGGAACGGCAAGGCTTACGGCACAGGTGAGGGTACGGAAACGTGGGAGTGTGGGTCTACGTGCTGACGCACGGGTTAATGCCAGCGTACGTGACAGGAGTAGGCAACGGCGTAGGATAAATTGTAGGGCTGGTGGTGGATTTGCGTTCAGGGCTAGGGTTAGGGTGAGGGAACGACAAGGCTTAGGGCACAGGTGAGGGTACGGAAACGTGGGAGTGTCAGGCTACGTGCTGACGCACGGGTCAGTGCCAACGTACGGGCCAGGAGTAGGGTACGGCGTAAGGTAAGGTGTAGGGCTTGTGGTTGATTTCCGTTCCAGGCTAGGGTTAGGGTTAGGGAACGGCAAGGCTTAGGGCAAAGGAGAGGGTACGGAAATGTGGGAGAGTCGGGCTACGTGCTGACGCATGTGTCAGTGCCAGCGTACGGGCCAGGAGTAGGCAACGGCGTAGGATAAAGTATAGGGCTGGTGGTGGATTTGCGTTCCGGGCTAGGGTTTGGGTTAGGGAACGGCAAGGCTTAGGGCACAGGTGAGGGTACGGAAATGTGGGAGAGTCGGGCTACGTGCTGACGCACGTGTCAGTGCAAGCGTACGGGCCAGGAGTAGGCAACGGCGTAGGATAAAGTGTAGGGCTGGTGGTGGATTTGCGTTCTGGGCTAGGGTTAGGGTTAGGGAACGGCAAGGCTTAGGGCACAGGTGAGGGTACGGAAACGTGGGAGGGTCAGGCTACGTGCTGACGCACGGGTCAGTGCCAGCGTACGCGTCAGGAGTAGGCTACGGTGTAAGGTAAGGTGTAGGGCTGGTGGTGGGTTTCTATTCCGGGCTAGGGTTAGGGTTAGGGAACCGCAAGGCTTAGGGCACAGGTCAGGGTACGGAAACGCGGGAGGGTAAGGCTACGTTCTGATGCACGGGTCAGAGCCAGAGTACAGGCCAGGAGTAGGCAACGGGGTAGGGTAAGGTGTAGGGCTGGTGGTGGGTTTCTATTCCGGGCTAGGGTTAGGGTTAGGGAACGGCAAGGCTTAGGGCACAGGTGAGGGTACGGAAACGTGGGAGGGTCAGGCTACGTGCTGACGCACGGGTCAGTGCCAGCGTACGGGCCAGGAGTAGGCAACGGCATAAGGTAAGGTGTAGGGCTGGTGGTGGGTTTCTATTCCAGGCTAGGGTTAGGGTTAGGGAACGGCAAGGCTTAGGGCACAGGTGAGGGTACAGAAACGTGGGAGGGTCGGGCTACATGCAGACGCACGGGTCAGTGCCAGCGTACGGGCCAGGTGTATGCAACGGTGTAGGATAAAGTGTAGGGCTGGTGGTTGATTTCCGTTCCGGGCTAGTTTTAGGGTTAGGCAACAGCAAGGCTTAGGGCACAGGTGAGGTTACGGAAACGTGGGAGGGTCAGGCTACGTGCTGACGCACGGGTCAGTGCCAGCGTACGGGCCAGGAGTAGGCAACGGCGTAAGGTAAGGTGTAGGGCTGGTGGTTGGTTTCCGTTCCAGGCTAGGGTTAGGGTTAGGGAGCGGCAAGGCTTAAGGCACAGGTGAGGGTATGGAAACGTGGGAGGGTCGGGCTACGTGCTGACGCACGTGTCAGTGCCAGCCTACGGGCCAGGAGTAGGCAACGGCGTAGGATAAAGTGTAGGGCTGGTGGTGGATTTGCGTTCCTGGCTAGGGTTAGGGTTAGGGAACGGCAAGGCTTAGGGCACAGGTGAGGGTACGGAAACGTGGGAGGGTCAGGCTACGTGCTGACGCACAGGTCAGTGCCAGCGTACAGGTCAGGAGTAGGGTACGGCGTAAGGTATGGTGTAGGGCTTGTGGTGGGTTTCTATTCCCGGCTAGGGTTAGGTTTAGGGAACGGCAAGGCTTAGGGCACAGGTGAGGGTACGGAAACGTGGGAGGGTCAGGCTACGTGCTGACGCACGGGTCAGTGCCAGCGTACGGGTCAGGAGTATGGTACGGCGTAAGGTAAGGTGTAGGACTGGTGGTGGGTTTCTATTCCGGGCTAGGGTTAGGGTTAGGGAACGGCAAGGCTTAGGGCACAGGTGAGGGTACGGAAACGTGGGAGGGTCAGGCTACGTGCTGACGCACGGTTCAGTGCCAGCGTACGGGCCAGGAATAGGGTACGGCGTAAGGTAAGGTGTAGGGCTGGTGGTGGGTTTCCTTTGCGGGGTAGCGTTAGGGTTAGGGAACGGCAAGGCTTACGGCACAGGTGAGGGTACGGAAACATGGGAGTGTCGGTCTACGTGCTGACGCACGGGTTAATGGCAGCGTACGGGCCAGGAATAGGCAACGGCGTAGGATAAATTGTAGGGCTGGTGGTGGATTTGCGTTCAGGGCTAGGGTTAGGGTGAGGGAACGGCAAGGCTTAGGGCACAGGTGAGGGTACGGAAACGTGGGAGAGTCGGGCTACGTGCTGACGCACGGGTCAGTGCCAGCGTACGGGCCAGGAGTAGGCAACGGCGTAGGATAAAGTGTAGGGCTGGTGGTGGATTTGCGTTCCGGGCTAGGGTTAGGGTTAGGGAACGGCAAGGCTTAGGGCACAGGTGAGGGTACGGAAACGTGGGAGGGTCAGGCTACGTGCTGACGCACGGTTCAGTGCCAGCGTACGGGCCAGGAATAGGGTATGGCGTAAGGTAAGGTGTCAGGCTGGTGGTGGGTTTCCGTTCCGGGCTAGGGTTAGGCTTAGGGAACGGCAAGGCTCAGGGCACAGGTGAAGGTACGGAAACGTGGGTGGCTCGGTCTAAGTGCTGACGCACGGGTCAGTGCCAGCGTACGGGCCAGGAGTAGGCAACTGCGTAGGATAAAGTGTAGGGCTGGTGGTGGATTTGCATTCCAGGCTAGGGTTAGGGTTAGGGAACGGCAAGGCTTAGGGCAAAGGAGAGGGTACGGAAACGTGGGAGGGTCGGGCCCCGTGCTGACGCACAGGTTAGTGCCAGCGTACGGGCCAGGAGTAGGCAACGGCGTAGGATAAAGTGTAGGGCTGGTGGTGGGTTTCCATTCCGGGATAGGGATAGGGTTAGGGAACGGCAAGGCTTAGGGCACAGGTGAGGGTACGGAAACGTGGGAGGGTCAGGCTACGTGCTGACGCACGGGTCAGTGCCAGCGTACGGGCCAGGAGTAGGCAACGGCGTATGTAAGGTGTAGGGCTGGTGGTGGGTTTCTATTCCGGGCTAGGGTTAGGGTTAGGGAACGGCAAGGCTTAGGGCACAGGTGAGGGTACGGAAACGTGGGAGGGTCAGGCTACGTGCTGATTCACGGGTCCGTGCCAGCGTACGGGCCAGGAGTGGGCAACGGCGTAAGGTAAGGTGTAGGGCTTGTGGTTGACTTCCGTTCCGGGATAGGGTTAGAGTTAGGGATCGCCAAGGCTTAGGGCACAGGTGAGGGTATGGAAACGTGGGAGGGTCGGGCTACGTGCAGACGCACGGGTCAGTGCCAGCGTACGGGCCAGGAGTAGGCAACGGCGTAGGATAAAGTGTAGGGCTGGTGGTGGATTTGCGTTCCGGGCTAGGGTTAGGGTTAGGGAACGGCAAGGCTTAGGGCACAGGTGAGGGTACGGAAACGTGGGAGGGGCAAGCTACGTGCTGATGCACGGGTCAGTGCCAGCGTACAGGCCAGGAGTAGGCAACGGCGTAGGATAAAGTATAGGGCTGGTGGTGGATTTGCGTTCCGGGCTAGGTTTAGGGTTAGGGAACGGCAAGGCTTAGGGCACAGGTGAGGGTATGGAAACGTGGGAGGGTCAGGCTATGTGCTGACGCACGGGTCAGTGCCAGCGTACGGGTCAGGAGTAGGGTACAGCGTAAGGTAAGGTGTAGGGCTGGTGGTGGGTTTCTATTCCGGGCTAGGGTAAGGGTTAGGGAACGGCAAGGCTTAGGGCACAGGTGAGGGTACGGAAACGTGGGAGGGTAGGCTACGTGCTGACGCATGGTTCAGTGCCAGCGTACGGGCCAGGAATAGGGTACGGCGTAAGGTAAGGTGTAGGGCTGGTGGTGGGTTTCCGTTCCGGGCTAGGGTTAGGGTTAGGGAACCGCAAGGCTTAGGGCACAGGTCAGGGTACGGAAACGCGGGAGGGTAAGGCTACGTTCTGTTGCACAGGTCAGTGCCAGAGTACAGGCCAGGAGTAGGCAACGGCGTAGGGTAAGGTGTAGGGCTGGTGGTTGGTTTCCATTCCTAGCTAGGGTTAGGGTTAGGGAACGGCAAGGCTTAGGGCACAGGTGAGGGCACGGAAACGTGGGAGGGTCGGGCTACGTGCTGACGCACGGGTCAGTGCCAGCGTACGGGCCAGGAGTAGGCAACGGCGTAGGATAAAGTGTAGGGCTGGTGGTGGATTTGCGTTCCAGGCTAGGGTTAGGGTTAGGGAACGGCAAGGCTTAGGGCACAGGTGAGGGCACGGAAACGTGGGAGGGTCAGGCTACGTGCTGACGCACGGGTCAGTGCCACCGTACGGGCCAGGAGAAGGGTACGGTGTAAGGTAAGGTGTAGGCCTTGTGGTTGATTTCCGTTCCAGGCTAGGGTTAGGGTTAGGGAACGGCAAGGCTTAGTGCAAAGGAGAGGGTACGGAAACGTGGGAGGGTCGGGCTACGTGCTGACGCACGGGTCAGTGCCAGCGTACGGGCCAGGAGTAGGCAACGGCGTAAGGTAAGGTGTAGGGCTGGTGGTGGGTTTCTATTCCGGGCTAGGGTTAGGGTTAGGGAACGGCAAGGCTTAGGGCACAGGTGAGGGTACGGAAACGTGGGAGGGTCGTGCTACGTGCTGACGCACGGGTTAGTGCCAGCGTACGGGCCAGGAGTATGCAACGGCGTAGGATAAAGTGTAGGGCTGGTGGTTGATTTCCTTTCTGGGCTAGAGTTAGGGTTAGGGAACGGCAAGGCTTAGGGCACAGGTGAGGTTACGGAAACGTGGGAGGGTCAGGCTACGTGCTGACGCACGGGTCAGTGCCAGCGTACGGGCCAGGAGTAGGCAACGGCGTAAGGTAAGGTGTAGGGCTGGTGGTTGGTTTCCGTTCCAGGCTAGGGTTAGGGTTAGGGAACGGCAAGGCTTAGGGCACAGGTGAGGGTACGGAAACGTGGGAGGGTCAGGCTACGTGCTGACGCGCGGGTCAGTGCCAGTGTACGGGCCAGGAGTAGGGTACGGCGTAAGGTAAGGTGTAGGGCTTGTGGTTGATTTCCGTTCCAGGCTAGGGTTAGGGTTAGGGAACGGCAAGGCTTAGGGCTCAGGTGAGGGCACGGAAACGTGGGAGGGTCGGGCTACGTGCTGACGCACGGGTCAGTGCCAGCGTACGGGCCAGGAGTAGGCAACGGCGTAGGATAAAGTATAGGGCTGGTGGTGGATTTGCGTTCCAGGCTAGGGTTAGGGTTAGGGAACGGCAAGGCTTAGGGCACAGGTGAGGGCACGGAAACGTGGGAGGGTCGGGCTACGTGCTGACGCACGGGTCAGTGCCAGCGTACGGGCCAGGAGTAGGCAACGGCGTAAGGTAAGGTGTAGGGCTGGTGGTTGGTTTCCGTTCCAGGCTAGGGTTAGGGTTAGGGAACGGCAAGGCTTAGGGCACAGGTGAGGGTACGGAAACGTGGGAGGGTCGGGCTACGTGCTGACGCACATGTCAGTGCCAGCGTACAGGCCAGATGTATGCAACGGCGTAGAATAAAGTGTAGGGCTGGTGTTGGATTTGCGTTCAGGGCTAGGGTTAGGGTTAGGGAACGGCAAGGCTTAGGGCACAGGTGATGGTACGGAAACGTGGGAGGGTCAGGCTACGTGATGGTGCACAGGTCAGTGCCAGCGTACAGGTCAGGAGTAGGGTAGGGCGTAAGGTATGGTGTCGGGCTGGTGGTTGGTTTCTATTCCCGGCTAGGATTAGGGTTAGGGAACGGCAAGGCTTAGGGCACAGGTGACGGTACGGAAACGTGGGAGGGTCAGGCTACGTGCTGACGCACGGTTCAGTGCCAGCGTACGGGCCAGGAATAGGGTACGGCGTAAGGTAAGGTGTAGGGCTGGTGGTGGGTTTCCGTTCCGCGCTAGGGTTAGGGTTAGGGAACGGCAAGGCTTACGGCACAGGTGAGGGTACGGAAACGTGGGAGGGTCGGGCTACGTGCTGACGCACGTGTCAGTGCAAGCGTACGGGCCAGGAGTAGGCAACGGCGTAGGATAAAGTGTAGGGCTGGTGGTGGATTTGCGTTCCGGGCTAGGGTTAGGGTTAGGGAACGGCAAGGCTTAGGGCACAGGTGAGGGTACGGAAACGTGGGAGGGTCAGGCTACGTGCTGACGCACAGATCAGTGCCAGCGTACAGGTCAGGAGTAGGGTACAGCGTAAGGTAAGGTGTAGGGCTGGTGGTGGTTTTCTATTCCGGGCTAGGGTTAGGGTTAGGGAACGGCAAGGCTTAGGGCACAGGTGAGGGTACGGAAACGTGGGAGGGTCGTGCTACGTGCTGACGCACGGGTTAGTGCCAGCGTACGGGCCAGGAGTATGCAACGGCGTAGGATAAAGTGTAGGGCTGGTGGTTGATTTCCTTTCTGGGCTAGAGTTAGGGTTAGGGAACAGCAAGGCTTAGGGCACAGGTGAGGGTACGGAAACGTGGGAGTGTCAGGCTACGTGCTGACGCACGGTTCAGTGCCAGCGTACGGGCCAGGAATAGGGTACGGCGTAAGGTAAGGTGTAGGGCTGGTGGTGGGTTTCCGTTCCGGGCTAGGGTTAGGGTTAGGGAACGGCAAGGCTTAGGGCACAGGTGAGGGTACGGAAACGTGGGAGGTTCAGGCTACGTGCTGACGCACGAGTCAGTGCCAGCGTACGTGCCAGGAGTAGGCAACGGCGTAAGGTAAGGTGTAGGGCTGGTGGTTGATTTCCGTTCTGGGCTAGTGTTAGGGTTAGGGAACGGCAAGGCTTAGGGCACAGGTGAGGTTACGGAAACGTGGGAGGGTCAGGCTACGTGCTGACGCACAGGTCAGTGCCAGCGTACGGGCCAGGAGTAGGCAACGGCGTATGGTAAGGTGTAGGGCTGGTGGTTGGTTTCCGTTCCAGGCTAGGGTTAGGGTTAGGGAACGGCAAGGCTTAGGGCACAGGTGAGGGTACGGAAACGTGGGAGGGTCGGGCTACGTGCTGACGCACGTGTCAGTGCCAGCGTACGGGCCAGGAGTAGGCAACGGCATAGGATAAAGTGTAGGGCTGGTGGTGGATTTGCGTTCCGGGCTAGGGTTAGGGTTAGGGAACGGCAAGGCTTAGGGCACAGGTGAGGGTACGGAAACGTGGGAGGGTCAGGCTACGTGCTGACGCACAGATCAGTGCCAGCGTACAGGTCAGGAGTAGGCAACGGCGTAGGGTAAGGTGTAGGACTGGTGGTGGGTTTCTATTCCGGGCTAGGGTTAGGGTTAGGGAACGGCAAGGCTTAGGGCACAGGTGAGGGTACGGAAACGTGGGAGGGTCAGGCTACGTGCTGACGCACGGGTCAGTGCCAACGTACGGGCCAGGAGTAGGGTACGGCGTAAGGTAAGGTGTAGGGCTTGTGGTTGATTTCCGTTCCAGGCTAGGGTTAGGGTTAGGGAACGGCAAGGCTTAGGGCTCAGGTGAGGGCACGGAAACGTGGGAGGGTCAGGCTACGTGCTGACGCATTGGTCAGTGCCAGCGTTTGGGTCAGGTGTAGGCTACGGCGTAGGGTAAGGAGTATACACGGTGGTGGGTTTCCGTTTCGGGCTAGGGTTAGGGTTAGGGAACGGAAAGGCTTAGGGCACAGGTGAGGGTACGGAAACGTGGGAGGGTCAGGCTACATGGTTACGCACGTGTCAGTGCCAGCGTACGGGCCAGTTGTAGGGTACGGCGTAGGGTAAGGTTTAGGGCTGGTGGTGGGTTTCCGTTCTGGGCTAAGGTTATGGTTAGGGAACGGCAAGGCTTAGGGCAGAGGTGATGGTACGGAAACGTGGGAAGTTCAGGCTACGGGCTGAAGTACCGGTCAGTGCCAGCATACGGGCCAAGAATAGTGTATGGCGTACGGTTAGGTGTAAGGCTGGTGGTGGGTTTCCGTTCCGGGCTAGGGTCAGGGTTAGGGAACGGCAAGGCTTAGGGCACAGGTGAGGGTACGGAAACGTGGGAGGGTCAGGCTACGTGCTGACGCACGGGTCAGTGCCAGCGTACGGGCCAGGAGTAGGCAACGGCGTAAGGTAAGGTGTAGGGCTGGTGGTTGGTTTCCGTTCCAGGCTAGGGTTAGGGTTTGGGAACGGCAAGGCTTAGGGCACAGGTGAGGGTATGGAAACGTGGGAGGGTCGGGCTACGTGCTGACGCACGTGTCAGTGCCAGCCTACGGGCCAGGAGTAGGCAACGGCGTAGGATAAAGTGTAGGGCTGGTGGTGGATTTGCGTTCCTGGCTAGGGTTAGGGTTAGGGAACGGCAAGGCTTAGGGCACAGGTGAGGGTACGGAAACGTGGGAGGGTCAGGCTACGTGCTGACGCACAGGTCAGTGCCAGCGTACAGGTCAGGAGTAGGGTACGGCGTAAGGTATGGTGTAGGGCTTGTGGTGGGTTTCTATTCCCGGCTAGGGTTAGGTTTAGGGAACGGCAAGGCTTAGGGCACAGGTGAGGGTACGGAAACGTGGGAGGGTCAGGCTACGTGCTGACGCACGGGTCAGTGCCAGCGTACGGGTCAGGAGTAGGGTACGGCGTAAGGTAAGGTGTAGGACTGGTGGTGGGTTTCTATTCCGGGCTAGGGTTAGGGTTAGGCAACGGCAAGGCTTAGGGCACAGGTGAGGGTACGGAAACGTGGGAGGGTCAGGCTACGTGCTGACGCACGGTTCAGTGCCAGCGTACGGGTCAGAAATAGGGTACGGCGTAAGGTAAGGTGTAGGGCTGGTGGTGGGTTTCCGTTGCGGGCTAGGGTTAGGGTTAGGGAACGGCAAGGCTTACGGCACAGGTGAGGGTACGGAAACATGGGAGTGTCGGTCTACGTGCTGACGCACGGGTTAATGGCAGCGTACGGGACAGGAATAGGCAACGGCGTAGGATAAATTGTAGGGCTGGTGGTGGATTTGCGTTCAGGGCTAGGGTTAGGGTGAGGGAACGGCAAGGCTTAGGGCACAGGTGAGGGTACGGAAACGTGGGAGGGTCGGGCTACGTGCTGACGCACGGGTCAGTGCCAGCGTACGGGCCAGGAGTAGGCAACGGCGTAGGATAAAGTGTAGGGCTGGTGGTGGATTTGCGTTCCGGGCTAGGGTTAGGGTTAGGGAACGGCAAGGCTTAGGGCACAGGTGAGGGTACGGAAACGTGGGAGGGTCAGGCTACGTGCTGACGCACGGTTCAGTGCCAGCGTACGGGCCAGGAATAGGGTATGGCGTAAGGTAAGGTGTCAGGCTGGTGGTGGGTTTCCGTTCCGGGCTAGGGTTAGGCTTAGGGAACGGCAAGGCTCAGGGCACAGGTGAAGGTACGGAAACGTGGGAGGCTCGGTCTAAGTGCTGACGCACGGGTCAGTGCCAGCGTACGGGCCAGGAGTAGGCAACTGCGTAGGATAAAGTGTAGGGCTGGTGGTGGATTTGCATTCCAGGCTAGGGTTAGGGTTAGGGAACGGCAAGGCTTAGGGCAAAGGAGAGGGTACGGAAACGTGGGAGGGTCGGGCCCCGTGCTGACGCACAGGTTAGTGCCAGCGTACGGGCCAGGAGTAGGCAACGGCGTAGGATAAAGTGTAGGGCTGGTGGTGGGTTTCCATTCCGGGATAGTGTTAGGGTTAGGGAACGCAAGGCTTAGGGCACAGGTGAGGGTACGGAAACGTGGGAGGGTCAGGCTACGTGCTGACGCACGGGTCAGTGCCAGCGTACGGGCCAGGAGTAGGCAACGGCGTATGTAAGGTGTAGGGTTGGTGGTGGGTTTCTATTCCGGGCTAGGGTTAGGGTTAGGGAACGGCAAGGCTTAGGGCACAGGTGAGGGTACGGAAACGTGGGAGGGTCAGGCTACGTGCTGATTCACGGGTCCGTGCCAGCGTACGGGCCAGGAGTGGGCAACGGCGTAAGGTAAGGTGTAGGGCTTGTGGTTGACTTCCGTTCCGGGATAGGGTTAGAGTTAGGGATCGCCAAGGCTTAGGGCACAGGTGAGGGTATGGAAACGTGGGAGGGTCGGGCTACGTGCAGACGCACGGGTCAGTGCCAGCGTACGGGCCAGGAGTAGGCAACGGCGTAGGATAAAGTGTAGGGCTGGTGGTGGATTTGCGTTCCGGGCTAGGGTTAGGGTTAGGGAACGGCAAGGCTTAGGGCACAGGTGAGGGTACGGAAACGTGGGAGGGGCAAGCTACGTGCTGATGCACGGGTCAGTGCCAGCGTACAGGCCAGGAGTAGGCAACGGCGTAGGATAAAGTATAGGGCTGGTGGTGGATTTGCGTTCCGGTCTAGGGTTAGGGTTAGGGAACGGCAAGGCTTAGGGCACAGGTGAGGGTATGGAAACGTGGGAGGGTCAGGCTACGTGCTGACGCACGGGTCAGTGCCAGCGTACGGGTCAGGAGTAGGGTACAGCGTAAGGTAAAGTGTAGGGCTGGTGGTGGGTTTCTATTCCGGGCTAGGGTAAGGGTTAGGGAACGGCAAGGCTTAGGGCACAGGTGAGGGTACGTAAACGTGGGAGGGTCAGGCTACGTGCTGACGCACGGGTCAGTGCCAGCGTACGGGCCAGGAGTAGGCAACGGCGTAAGGTAAGGTGTAGGGCTGGTGGTGGATTTCTATTCCGGGCTAGGGTTAGGGTTAGGGAACGGCAAGGCTTAGGGCACAGGTGAGGGTACAGAAACGTGGGAGGGTCGGGCTACGTGCTGACGCACGGGTCAGTGCCAGCGTACGGGCCAGGTGTATGCAACGGTGTAGGATAAAGTGTAAGGCTGGTGGTTGATTTCCGTTCCGGGCTAGTTTTAGGGTTAGGGAACAGCAGGGCTTAGGGCACAGGTGAGGTTACGGAAACGTGGGAGGGACAGGCTACGTGCTGACGCACGGGTCAGTGCCAGCGTACGGGCCAGGAGTAGGCAACGGCGTAAGGTAAGGTGTAGGGCTGGTGGTTGGTTTCCGTTCCAGTCTAGGGTTAGGGTTAGGGAACGGCAAGGCTTAGGGCACAGGTGAGGGTACGGAAACGTGGGAGGGTCGGGCTACGTGCTGACGCACGTGTCAGTGCCAGCGTACGGGCCAGGAGTATGCAACGGCGTAGGATAAAGTGTAGGGCTGGTGGTGGATTTGCGTTCCGGGCTAGGGTTAGGGTAAGGGAACGGCAAGGCTTACGGAACAGTTGAGGGTACGGAAACGTGGGAGTGTCTTTCTACGTGCTGACGCACGGGTTAATGCCAGCGTACGGGACAGGAGTAGTCAACGGCGTAGGGTAAATTGTAGGGCTGGTGGTGGATTTGCGTTCAGGGCTAGGGTTAGGGTGAGGGAACGGCAAGGCTTAGGGCACAGGTGAGGGTACGGAAACGTGGGAGGGTCGGGCTACGTGCTGACGCACGGGTCAGTGCCAGCGTATGGGCCAGGAGTAGGCAACGGCGTAGGATAAAGTGTAGGGCTGGTGGTGGATTTGCGTTCCGGGCTAGGGTTAGGGTTAGGGAACGGCAAGGCTTAGGGCACAGGTGAGGGTACGGAAACGTGGGAGGGTCAGGCTACGTGCTGACGCACGGTTCAGTGCCAGCGTACGGGTCAGGAATAGGGTACGGCGTAAGGTAAGGTGTCAGGCTGGTGGTGGGTTTCCGTTCCGGGCTAGGGTTAGGGTTAGGGAACGGCAAGGCTTAAGGCACAGGTGAAGGTACGGAAACGTGGGAGGCTCGGGCTACGTGTTGACGCACGGGTCAGTGCCAGCGTACGGGCCAGGAGTAGGCAACTGCGTAGGATAAAGTGTAGGGCTGGTGGTGGATTTGCTTTCCAGGGTAGGGTTAGGGTTAGGGAACGGCAAGGCTTAGGGCACAGGTGAGGGTACGGAAACGTGGGAGGGTCAGGCTACGTGCTGACGCACGGTTCAGTGCCAGCGTACGGGCCAGGAATAGGGTATGTCGTAAGGTAAGGTGTAGGGCTGTTGGTGGGTTTCCGTTCCGGGCTAGGGTTAGGGTTAGGGAACGGCAAGGCTTAGGGCACAGGTGAGGGTACGGAAACGTGGGAGGGTCAGGCTACGTGCTGACGCACGGGTCAGTGCCAACGTACGGGCCAGGAGTAGGGTACGGCATAAGGTAAGGTGTAGGGCTTGTGGTTGATTTCCGTTCCAGGCTAGGGTTAGGGTTAGGGAACGGCAAGGCTTAGGGCAAAGGAGAGGGTACGGACACGTGGGAGGGACGGGCCCAGTGCTGACGCACGGGTTAGTGCCAGCATACGGGCCAGGAGTATGCAACGGCGTAGGATAAAGTGTAGGGCTGTTGGTGGGTTTCCATTCCGGGCTAGGCTTAGGGTTAGGGAACGGCAAGGCTTAGGGCACAGGTGAGTGTACGGAAATGTGGGAGGGTCGGGCTACGTGCTGACGCACGGGTCAGTGCCAGCGTACGGGCCAGGAGTAGGCAACGGCGTAAGGTAAGGTGTAGGGCTGGTGGTTGGTTTCCGTTCCAGGCTAGGGTTAGGTTTAGAGAACGGCAAGGCTTAGGGCACAGGTGAGGGTACGGAAATGTGGGAGAGTCGGGCTACGTGCTGAGCCACGTGTCAGTGCAAGCGTACGGGCCAGGAGTAGGCAACGGCGTAGGATAAAGTGTAGGGCTGGTGGTGGATTTGCGTTCTGGGCTTGGGTTAGGGTTAGGGAACGGCAAGGCTTAGGGCACAGGTGAGGGTACGGAAACGTGGGAGGGTCAGGCTACGTGCTGACGCACGGGTCAGTGCCAGCGTACGCGTCAGGAGTAGGCTACGGCGTAAGGTAAGGTGTAGGGCTGGTGGTGGGTTTCTATTCCGGGCTAGGGTTAGGGTTAGGGAACCGCAAGGCTTAGGGCACAGGTCAGGGTTCGGAAACGCGGGAGGGTAAGGCTACGTTCTGATGCACGGGTCAGAGCCAGAGTACAGGCCAGGAGTAGGCAACGGGGTAGGGTAAGGTGTAGGGCTGGTGGTGGGTTTCTATTCCGGGCTAGGGTTAGGGTTAGGGAACGGCAAGGCTTAGGGCACAGGTGAGGGTACGGAAACGTGGGAGGGTCAGGCTACGTGCTGACGCACGGGTCAGTGCCAGCGTACGGGCCAGGAGTAGGCAACGGCATAAGGTAAGGTGTAGGGCTGGTGGTGGGTTTCTATTCCGGGCTAGGGTTAGGGTTAGGGAACGGCAAGGCTTAGGGCACAGGTGAGGGTACAGAAACGTGGGAGGGTCGGGCTACATGCAGACGCACGGGTCAGTGCCAGCGTACGGGCCAGGTGTATGCAACGGTGTAGGATAAAGTGTAGGGCTGGTGGTTGATTTCCGTTCCGGGCTAGTTTTAGGGTTAGGCAACAGCAAGGCTTAGGGCACAGGTGAGGTTACGGAAACGTGGGAGGGTCAGGCTACGTGCTGACGCACGGGTCAGTGCCAGCGTACGGGCCAGGAGTAGGCAACGGCGTAAGGTAAGGTGTCGGGCTGGTGGTTGGTTTCCGTTCCAGGCTAGGGTTAGGGTTAGGGAACGGCAAGGCTTAGGGCACAGGTGAGGGTATGGAAACGTGGGAGGGTCGGGCTACGTGCTGACGCACGTGTCAGTGCCAGCCTACGGGCCAGGAGTAGGCAACGGCGTAGGATAAAGTGTAGGGCTGGTGGTGGATTTGCGTTCCTGGCTAGGGTTAGGGTTAGGGAACGGTAAGGCTTAGGGCACAGGTGAGGGTACGGAAACGTGGGAGGGTCAGGCTACGTGCTGACGCACAGGTCAGTGCCAGCGTACAGGTCAGGAGTAGGGTACGGCGTAAGGTATGGTGTAGGGCTTGTGGTGGGTTTCTATTCCCGGCTAGGGTTAGGTTTAGGGAACGGCAAGGCTTAGGGCACAGGTGAGGGTACGGAAACGTGGGAGGGTCAGGCTACGTGCTGACGCACGGGTCAGTGCCAGCGTACGGGTCAGGAGTAGGGTACGGCGTAAGGTAAGGTGTAGGACTGGTGGTGGGTTTCTATTCCGGGCTAGGGTTAGGGTTAGGCAACGGCAAGGCTTAGGGCACAGGTGAGGGTACGGAAACGTGGGAGGGTCAGGCTACGTGCTGACGCACGGTTCAGTGCCAGCGTACGGGCCAGAAATAGGGTACGGCGTAAGGTAAGGTGTAGGGCTGGTGGTGGGTTTCCGTTGCGGGCTAGGGTTAGGGTTAGGGAACGGCAAGGCTTACGGCACAGGTGAGGGTACGGAAACATGGGAGTGTCGGTCTACGTGCTGACGCACGGGTTAATGGCAGCGTACGGGACAGGAATAGGCAACGGCGTAGGATAAATTGTAGGGCTGGTGGTGGATTTGCGTTCAGGGCTAGGGTTAGGGTGAGGGAACGGCAAGGCTTAGGGCACAGGTTAGGGTACGGAAACGTGGGAGGGTCGGGCTACGTGCTGACGCACGGGTCAGTGCCAGCGTACGGGCCAGGAGTAGGCAACGGCGTAGGATAAAGTGTAGGGCTGGTGGTGGATTTGCGTTCCGGGCTAGGGTTAGGGTTAGGGAACGGCAAGGCTTAGGGCACAGGTGAGGGTACGGAAACGTGGGAGGGTCAGGCTACGTGCTGACGCACGGTTCAGTGCCAGCGTACGGGCCAGGAATAGGGTATGGCGTAAGGTAAGGTGTCAGGCTGGTGGTGGGTTTCCGTTCCGGGCTAGGGTTAGGCTTAGGGAACGGCAAGGCTCAGGGCACAGGTGAAGGTACGGAAACGTGGGAGGCTCGGTCTAAGTGCTGACGCACGGGTCAGTGCCAGCGTACGGGCCAGGAGTAGGCAACTGCGTAGGATAAAGTGTAGGGCTGGTGGTGGATTTGCATTCCAGGCTAGGGTTAGGGTTAGGGAACGGCAAGGCTTAGGGCAAAGGAGAGGGTACGGAAACGTGGGAGGGTCGGGCCCCGTGCTGACGCACAGGTTAGTGCCAGCGTACGGGCCAGGAGTAGGCAACGGCGTAGGATAAAGTGTAGGGCTGGTGGTGGGTTTCCATTCCGGGATAGGGTTAGGGTTAGGGAACGCAAGGCTTAGGGCACAGGTGAGGGTACGGAAACGTGGGAGGGTCAGGCTACGTGCTGACGCACGGGTCAGTGCCAGCGTACGGGCCAGGAGTAGGCAACGGCGTATGTAAGGTGTAGGGTTGGTGGTGGGTTTCTATTCCGGGCTAGGGTTAGGGTTAGGGAACGGCAAGGCTTAGGGCACAGGTGAGGGTACGGAAACGTGGGAGGGTCAGGCTACGTGCTGATTCACGGGTCCGTGCCAGCGTACGGGCCAGGAGTGGGCAACGGCGTAAGGTAAGGTGTAGGGCTTGTGGTTGACTTCCGTTCCGGGATAGGGTTAGAGTTAGGGATCGCCAAGGCTTAGGGCACAGGTGAGGGTATGGAAACGTGGGAGGGTCGGGCTACGTGCAGACGCACGGGTCAGTGCCAGCGTACGGGCCAGGAGTAGGCAACGGCGTAGGATAAAGTGTAGGGCTGGTGGTGGATTTGCGTTCCGGGCTAGGGTTAGGGTTAGGGAACGGCAAGGCTTAGGGCACAGGTGAGGGTATGGAAACGTGGGAGGGTCAGGCTACGTGCTGACGCACGGGTCAGTGCCAGCGTACGGGTCAGGAGTAGGGTACAGCGTAAGGTAAAGTGTAGGGCTGGTGGTGGGTTTCTATTCCGGGCTAGGGTAAGGGTTAGGGAACGGCAAGGCTTAGGGCACAGGTGAGGGTACGGAAACGTGGGAGGGTAGGCTACGTGCTGACGCATGGTTCAGTGCCAGCGTACGGGCCAGGAATAGGGTACGGCGTAAGGTAAGGTGTAGGGCTGGTGGTTGGTTTCCGTTCCTAGCTAGGGTTAGGGTTAGGGAACGGCAAGGCTTAGGGCACAGGTGAGGGCACGGAAACGTGGGAGGGTCGGGCTACGTGCTGACGCACGGGTCAGTGCCAGCGTACGGGCCAGGAGTAGGCAACGGCGTAGGATAAAGTGTAGGGCTGGTGGTGGATTTGCGTTCCAGGCTAGGGTTAGGGTTAGGGAACGGCAAGGCTTAGGGCACAGGTGAGGGTACGGAAACGTGGGAGGGTCAGGCTACGTGCTGACGCACTGGTCAGTGCCAACGTACGGGCCAGGAGAAGGGTACGGTGTAAGGTAAGGTGTAGGCCTTGTGGTTGATTTCCGTTCCAGGCTAGGGTTAGGGTTAGGGAACGGCAAGGCTTAGGGCAAAGTAGAGGGTACGGAAACGTGGGAGGGTCGGGCTACGTGCTGACGCACGGGTCAGTGCCAGCGTACGGGCCAGGAGTAGGCAACGGCGTAAGATAAGGTGTAGGGCTGGTGGTGGGTTTCTATTCCGGGCTAGGGTTAGGGTTAGGGAACGGCAAGGCTTAGGGCACAGGTGAGGGTACGGAAACGTGGGAGGGTCGTGCTACGTGCTGACGCACGGGTTAGTGCCAGCGTACGGGCCAGGAGTATGCAACGGCGTAGGATAAAGTGTAGGGCTGGTGGTTGATTTCCTTTCTGGGCTAGAGTTAGGGTTAGGGAACGGCAAGGCTTAGGGCACAGGTGAGGGTACGGAAACGTGGGAGGGTTAGGCTACGTGCTGACGCACGGGTCAGTGCCAGCGTACGGGCCAGGAGTAGGCAACGGCATATGGTAAGGTGTAGGGCTGGTGGTTGGTTTCCGTTCCACGCTAGGGTTAGGGTTAGGGAACGGCAAGGCTTAGGGCACAGGTGAGGGTACGGAAACGTGGGAGGGTCGGGCTACGTGCTGACGCACGTGTCAGTGCCAGCGTACGGGCCAGGAGTAGGCAACGGCATAGGATAAAGTGTAGGGCTGGTGGTGGATTTGCGTTCCGGGCTAGGGTTAGGGTTAGGGAACGGCAAGGCTTAGGGCACAGGTGAGGGTACGGAAACGTGGGAGGGTCAGGCTACGTGCTGACGCACAGATCAGTGCCAGCGTACAGGTCAGGAGTAGGGTACAGCGTAAGGTAAGGTGTAGGGCTGGTGGTGGGTTTCTATTCCAGGCTAGGGTTATGGTTAGGGAACGGCAAGGCTTAGGGCACAGGTGAGGGTACGGAAACGTGGGAGGGTCGGGCTACGTGCTGACGCACGGGTCAGTGCCAGCGTACTGGCCAGGAGTAGGCAACGGCGTAGAATAAAGTGTAGGGCTGGTGGTGGATTTGCGTTCCGCGCTAGGGTTAGAGTTAGGGAATGGCAAGGCTTAGGGCACAGGTGAGGGTACGGAAACGTGGGAGGGTCAGGCTACGTGCTGACGCACGGTTCAGTGCCAGCGTACGGGCCAGGAATAAGGTACGGCGTAAGGTAAGGTGTAGGGCTGGTGGTGGGTTTCCGTTCCGGGCTAGGGTTAGGGTTAGGGAACGGCAAGGCTTAGGGCACAGGTGAGGGTACGGAAACGTGGGAGGTTCAGGCTACGTGCTGACGCACGGGTCAGTGCCAGCATACGTGCCAGGAGTAGGCAACGGCGTAAGGTAAGGTGTAGGGCTGGTGGTTGATTTCCGTTCTGGGCTAGTGTTAGGGTTAGGGAACGGCAAGGCTTAGGGCACAGGTGACGTTACGGAAACGTGGGAGGGTCAGGCTACGTGCTGACGCACGGGTCAGTGCCAGCGTACGGGCCAGGAGTAGGCAACGGCGTAAGGTAAGGTGTAGGGCTGGTGGTTGGTTTCCGTTCCAGGCTAGGGTTAGGGTTAGGGAACGGCAAGGCTTAGGGCACAGGTGAGGGTACGGAAACGTGGGAGGGTCGGGCTACGTGCTGACGCACGTGTCAGTGCCAGCGTACGGGCCAGGAGTAGGCAACGGCATAGGATAAAGTGTAGGGCTGGTGGTGGATTTGCGTTCCGGGCTAGGGTTAGTGTTAGGGAACGGCAAGGCTTAGGGCACAGGTGAGGGTACGGAAACGTGGGAGGGTCAGGCTACGTGCTGACGCACAGATCAGTGCCAGCGTACAGGTCAGGAGTAGGGTACTGCGTAAGGTAAGGTGTAGGACTGGTGGTGGGTTTCTATTCCGGGCTAGGGTTAGGGTTAGGGAACGGCAAGGCTTAGGGCACAGGTGAGGGTACGGAAACGTGGGAGGGTCAGGCTACGTGCTGACGCACGAGTCAGTGCCAACGTACGGGCCAGGAGTAGGGTACGGCGTAAGGTAAGGTGTAGGGCTTCTGGTTGATTTCCGTTCCAGGCTAGGGTTAGGGTTAGGGAACGGCAAGGCTTAGGGCCAAGGAGAGGGTACGGAAACGGGGGAGGGACGGGCCCCGTGCTGACGCACGGGTTAGTGCCAGCATACGGTCCAGGAGTAGGCAACGGCGTAGGATAAAGTGTAGGGCTGGTGGTGGGTTTGCGTTCCGGGCTAGGGTTAGGGTTAGGGAACGGCAAGGCTTAGGGCACACGTGACGGTACGGAAACGTGGGAGGGTCAGGCTACGTGCTGACGCACGGTTCAGTGCCAGCGTACGGGTCAGGAATAGGGTACGGCGTAAGGTAAGGTGTCAGGCTGGTGGTGGGTTTCCGTTCCGGGCTAGGGTTAGGGTAAGGGAACGGCAAGGCTTAGGGCACAGGTGAAGGTACGGAAACGTGGGAGGCTCGGGCTACGTGCTGACGCACGGGTCAGTGCCAGCGTACGGGCCAGGAGTAGGCAACTGCGTAGGATAAAGTGTAGGGCTCGTGGTGGATTTGCGTTCCAGGCTAGGGTTAGGGTTAGGGAACGGCAAGGCTTAGGGCACAGGTGAGGGTATGGAAACGTGGGTGGGTCAGGCTACGTGCTGACGCACGGTTCAGTGCCAGCGTATGGGCCAGGAATAGGGTACGTCGTAAGGTAAGGTGTAGGGCTGTTGGTGGGTTTCCGTTCCGGGCTAGGGTTAGGGTTAGGGAACGGCAAGGCTTAGGGCACAGGTGAGGGTACGGAAACGTGGGAGGGTCAGGCTACGTGCTGACGCACGGGTCAGTGCCAGCGTACGCGTCAGGAGTAGGGTCCGGCGTAAGGTAAGGTGTAGGGCTGGTGGTGGGTTTCTATTCCGGGCTAGGGTTAGGGTTAGGAAACGGCAAGGCTTAGGGCACAGGTCAGGGTACGGAAACGCGGGAGGGTAAGGCTACGTTCTGATGCACGGGTCAGAGCCAGAGTACAGGCCAGGAGTAGTCAACGGGGTAGGGTAAGGTGTAGGGTTGGTGGTGGGTTTCTATTCCGGGCTAGGGTTAGGGTTAGGGAACGGCAAGGCTTAGGGCACAGGTGAGGGTACGGAAACGTGGGAGGGTCAGGCTACATGCTGACGCACGGGTCAGTGCCAGCGTACGGGCCAGGAGTAGGCAACGGCCTAAGGTAAGGTGTAGGGCTGGTGGTTGGTTTCCGTTCCAGGCTAGGGTTAGAGTTAGGGAACGGCAAGGCTTAGGGCACAGGTGAGGGTACGGAAACGTGGGAGGGTCGGGCTACGTGCTAACGCACGGGTCAGTGCCAGCGTTCGGGCCAGGAGTAGGCAACGGCGTAGGATAAAGTGTAGGGCTGGTGGTGGATTTGCGTTCCGGGCTAGGGTTATGGTTAGGGAACGGCAAGGCTTAGGGCACAGGTGAGGGTACGGAAACGTGGGAGGGTCAGGCTACGTGCTGACGCACGGGTCAGTGCCAGCGTACGGGTCAGGAGTAGGGTACGGCGTAAGGTAAGGTGTAGGGCTGGTGGTGGGTTTCTATTCCGGGCTAGGGTTAGGGTTAGGGAACGGCAAGGCTTAGGGCACAGGTTAGGGAACGGAAACGCGGGAGGGTAAGGCTACGTGCTGATGAACGGGTCAGTGCCAGAGTACAGGCCAGGAGTAGGCAACGGCGTAGGGTAAGGTGTAGGGCTGGTGGTTGGTTTCCGTTCCAGGCTAGGGTTAGTGTTAGGGAACGGCAAGGCTTAGGGCACAGGTGAGGGCACGGAAACGTGGGAGGGTCGGGCTACGTGCTGACGCACGGGTCAGTGCCAGCGTACGGGCCAGGAGTAGGCAACGGCATAGGATAAAGTGTAGGGCTGGTGGTGGATATGCTTTCCAGGCTAGGGTTAGGGTTAGGGAACGGCAAGGCTTAGGGCACAGGTGAGGGTACGGAAACGTGGGAGTGTCAGGCTACGTGCTGACGCACGGTTCAGTGCCAGCGTACGGGCCAGGAATAGGGTACGGCGTAAGGTAAGGTGTATGGCTGGTGGTGGGTTTCCGTTCCGGGCTATGGTTAGGGTTAGGGAACGGCAAGGCTTAGGGCACAGGTGAGGGTACGGAAACGTGGGAGGGTCAGGCTACGTGCTGACGCCCGGGTCAGTGCCAACGTACGGGCCAGGAGTAGGGTACAGCGTAAGGTGTAGGGCTTGTGGTTGATTTCCGTTCCGGGCTAGGGTTAGGGTTAGGGAACGGCAAGGCTTAGGGCAAAGGGGAGGGTACGGAAACGTGGGAGGGTCGGGACCCGTGCTGACGCACGGGTTAGTGCCAGCATACGGGCCAGGAGTAGGCAACGGCGTAGGATAAAGTGTAGGGCTGGTGGTGGGTTTCCATTCCGGGCTAGGGTTAGGGTTAGGGAACGGCAAGGCTTAGGGCACAGGTGAGGGTACGGAAACGTGGGAGCGTCAGGCTACGTGCTGATGCACGGGTCAGTGCCACCGTACGGGCCAGGAGTAGGCAACGGCATAAGGTAAGGTGTAGGGCTGGTGGTGGGTTTCTATTCCGGGCTAGGGTTAGGGTTAGGGAACGGCAAGGCTTAGGGCACAGGTGAGGGTACAGAAACGTGGGAGGGTCGGGCTACGTGCAGACGCACGGGTCAGTGCCAGCGTACGGGCCAGGTGTATGCAACGGTGTAGGATAAAGTGTAGGGCTGGTGGTTGATTTCCGTTCCGGGCTAGTTTTACGGTTAGGCAACAGCAAGGCTTAGGGCACAGGTGAGGTTACGGAAACGTGGGAGGGTCAGGCTACGTGCTGACGCACGGGTCAGTGCCAGCGTACGGGCCAGGAGTAGGCAACGGCGTAAGGTAAGGTGTAGGGCTGGTGGTTGGTTTCCGTTCCAGGCTAGGGTTAGGGTTAGGGTACGGCAAGGCTTAGGGCACAGGTGAGGGTACGGAAACGTGGGAGGGTCGGGCTACGTGCTGACGCACGTGTCAGTGCCAGCGTACGGGCCAGGAGTATGCAACGGCGTAGGATAAAGTGTAGGGCTGGTGGTGGATTTGCGTTCCGGGCTAGGGTTAGGGTTAGGGAACGGCAAGGCTTAGGGCACAGGTGAGGGTACGGAAACGTGGGAGGGTCAGGCTACGTGCTGACGCACAGGTCAGTGCCAGCGTACAGGTCAGGAGTAGGGTACGGCGTAAGGTATGGTGTAGGGCTGGTGGTGGGTTTCTATTCACGGCTAGGGTTAGGGTTAGGGAACGGCAAGGCTTAGGGCACAGGTGAGGGTACGGAAACGTAGGAGGGTCAGGCTACGTGCTGACGCACGTGTCAGTGCCAGCGTACGGGTCAGGAGTAGGGTATGGCGTAAGGTAAGGTGTAAGACTGGTGGTGGGTTTCTATTCCGGGCTAGGGTTAGGGTTAGGGAACGGCAAGGCTTAGGGCACAGGTGAGGGTACGGAAACGTGGGAGGGTCAGGCTACGTGCTGATTCACGGGTCCGTGCCAGCGTACGGGCCAGGAGTGGGCAACGGCGTAAGGTAAGGTGTAGGGCTTGTGGTTGATTTCCGTTCCGGGATAGGGTTAGGGATACGGATCGGCAAGGCTTAGGGCACAGGTGAGGGTATGGAAACGTGGGAGGGTCGGGCTACGTGCAGACGCACGGGTCAGTGCCAGCGTACGGGCCAGGAGTAGGCAACGGCGTAGGATAAAGTTTACGGCTGGTGGTGGATTTGCGTTCTGGGCTATGGTTAGGGTTAGGGAACGGCAAGGCTTAGGGCACAGGTCAGGGTACGGAAACGCGGGAGGGTAAGGCTACGTGCTGATGCACGGGTCAGTGCCAGAATACAGGCCAGGAGTAGGCAACGGCGTAGGGTAAGGTGTAGGGCTGGTGGTGGGTTTCCATTCCGGGCTATGGTTAGGGTTAGGGAAAGGCAAGGCTTACGGCACAGGTGAGGGTACGGAAACGTGGGAGGTTCAGGCTACGTGCTGATGCACGGGTCAGTGCCAGCGTACGTGCCAGGAGTAGGCAACGGCGTAAGGTAAGGTGTAGGGCTGGTGGTTGGTTTCCGTTCCAGGCTAGGGTTAGCGTTAGGGAACGGCAAGTCTTAGGGCACAGGTGAGGGTACGGAAATGTGGGAGGGTCGGGCTACGTGCTGACGCACGGGTCAGTGCCAGCGTACGGGCCAGGAGTAGGCAACGGCGTAGGATAAAGTGTAGGGCTGGTGGTGGATTTGCGTTCCAGGCTAGGGTTAGGGTTAGGGAACGGCAAGGCTTAGGGCACAGGTGAGTGTACGGAAACGTGGGAGGTTCAGGCTACGTGCTGACGCACGGGTCAGTGCCAGCGTACGGGTCAGGAGTAGGGTACGGCGTAAGGTAAGGTGTAGGGCTGGTGGTGGGTTTCTATTCCGGGCTAGGGTTAGGGTTAGGGAACCGCAAGGCTTAGGGCACAGGTCAGGGTACGGAAACGCGGGAGGGTAAGGCTACGTTCTGATGCACGGATCAGAGCCAGAGTACAGGCCAGGAGTAGGCAACGGGGTAGGGTAAGGTGTAGGGCTGGTGGTGGGTTTTTATTCCGGGCTAGGGTTAGGGTTAGGGAACGGCAAGGCTTAGGGCACAGGTGAGGGTACGGAAACGTGGGAGGGTCAGGCTACGTGCTGACGCACGGGTCAGTGCCAGCGTACGGGCCAGGAGTAGGCAACGGCGTAAGGTAAGTTGTAGGGCTGGTGGTTGGTTTCCGTTCCAGGCTAGGGTTAGAGTTAGGGAACGGCAAGGCTTAGGGCACAGGTGAGGGTACGGAAACGTGGGAGGGTCGGGCTACGTGCTAACGCACGGGTCAGTGCCAGCGTACGGGCTAGGAATAGGCAACGGCGTAGGATAAAGTGTAGGGCTGGTGGTGGATTTGCGTTCCGGGCTAGGGTTAGGGTTAGGGAACGGCAAGGCTTAGGGCATAGGTGAGGGTACGGAAACGTGGGAGGGTCAGGCTACGTGCTGACGCACGGGTCAGTGCCAGCGTATGGGTCAGGAGTAGGGTACGGCGTAAGGTAAGGTGTAGGGCTGGTGGTGGGTTGCTATTCCGGGCTAGGTTTAGGGTTAGGGAACGGCAAGGCTTAGGGCACAGGTCAGGGTACGGAAACGCGGGAGGGTAAGGCTACGTGCTGATGAACGGGTCAGTGCCAGAGTACTGACCAGGAGTAGGCAACGGCGTAGGGTAAGTTGTAGGGCTGGTGGTTGGTTTCCATTCCAGCCTAGGGTTAGGGTTAGGGATCGGCAAGGCTTAGGGCACAGGTGAGGGCACGGAAACGTGGGAGGGTCGGGCTACGTGCTGACGCACGGGTCAGTGCCAGCGTACGGGCCAGGAGTAGGCAACGGCGTAGGATAAAGTGTAGGGCTGGTGGTGAATTTGCGTTACGGGCTAGGGTTAGGGTTAGGGAACGGCAAGGCTTAGGGCACAGGTGAGGGTACGGAAACGTGGGAGGGTCAGGCTACGTGCTGAAGCACGGTTCAGTGCCAGTGTACGGGCCAGGAATAGGGTACGGCGTAAGGTAAGGTGTCAGGCTGGTGGTGGGTTTCCGTTCCGGGCTAGGGTTAGGTTTAGGGAACGGCAAGCCTTAGGGCACAGGTGAGGGTACGGAAACGTGGGAGGGTCAGGCTACGTGCTGATGCACGGGTCAGTGCCAACGTAAGGGCCAGGAGTAGGATACGGCGTAAGGTAAGGTGTAGGGCTTGTGGTTGATTTCCGTTCCAGGCTAGGGTTAGGGTTAGGGAACGGCAAGGCTTAGGGCACAGGTCAGGGTACGGAAACGCGGGAGGGTAAGGCTACGTTCTGATGCACGGGTCAGTGCCAGAGTACAGGCCAGGAGTAGGCAACGGGGTAGGGTAAGGTGTAGGGCTGGTGGTGGGTTTCTATTCCGGGCTAGGGTTAGGGTTAGGGAACGGCAAGGCTTAGGGCACAGGTGAGGGTACGGAAACGTGGGAGGGTCAGGCTACGTGCTGACGCACGGGTCAGTGCCAGCGTACGGGCCAGGAGTAGGCAACGGCATAAGGTAAGGTGTAGGGCTGGTGGTGGGTTTCTATTCCGGGCTAGGGTTAGGGTTAGGGAACGGCAAGGCTTAGGGCACAGGTGAGGGTACAGAAACGTGGGAGGGTCGGGCTACATGCAGACGCACGGGTCAGTGCCAGCGTACGGGCCAGGTGTATGCAATGGTGTAGGATAAAGTGTAGGGCTGGTGGTTGATTTCCGTTCCGGGCTAGTTTTAGGGTTAGGCAACGGCAAGGCTTAGGGCACAGGTGAGGTTACGGAAACGTGGGAGGGTCAGGCTACGTGCTGACGCACGGGTCAGTGCCAGCGTACGGGCCAGGAGTAGGCAACGGCGTAAGGTAAGGTGTAGGGCTGGTGGTTGGTTTCCGTTCCAGGCTAGGGTTAGGGTTAGGGAACGGCAAGGCTTAGGGCACAGGTGAGGGTATGGAAACGTGGGAGGGTCGGGCTACGTGCTGACGCACGTCTCAGTGCCAGCCTACGGGCCAGGAGTAGGCAACGGCGTAGGATAAAGTGTAGGGCTGGTGGTGGATTTGCGTTCCTGGCTAGGGTTAGGGTTAGGGAACGGCAAGGCTTAGGGCACAGGTGAGGGTACGGAAACGTGGGAGGGTCAGGCTACGTGCTGACGCACAGGTCAGTGCCAGCGTACAGGTCAGGAGTAGGGTACGGCGTAAGGTATGGTGTAGGGCTTGTGGTGGCTTTCTATTCCCGGCTAGGGTTAGGTTTAGGGAACGGCAAGGCTTAGGGCACAGGTGAGGGTACGGAAACGTGGGAGGGTCAGGCTACGTGCTGACGCACGGGTCAGTGCCAGCGTATGGGTCAGGAGTACGGTACGGCGTAAGGTAAGGTGTAGGGCTGGTGGTGGGTTTCTATTCCGGGCTAGGGTTAGGGTTAGGGAACCGCAAGGCTTAGGGCACAGGTCAGGGTACGGAAACGCGGGAGGGTAAGGCTACGTTCTGATGCACGGATCAGAGCCAGAGTACAGGCCAGGAGTAGGCAACGGGGTAGGGTAAGGTGTAGGGCTGGTGGTGGGTTTTTATTCCGGGCTAGGGTTAGGGTTAGGGAACGGCAAGGCTTAGGGCACAGGTGAGGGTACGGAAACGTGGGAGGGTCAGGCTACGTGCTGACGCACGGGTCAGTGCCAGCGTACGGGCCAGGAATAGGCAACGGCGTAAGGTAAGGTGTAGGGCTGGGGGTTGGTTTCCGTTCCAGGCTAGGGTTAGAGTTAGGGAACGGCAAGGCTTAGGGCACAGGTGAGGGTACGGAAACGTGGGAGGGTCGGGCTACGTGCTAACGCACGGGTCAGTGCCAGCGTACGGGCTAGGAATAGGCAACGGCGTAGGATAAAGTGTAGGGCTGGTGGTGGATTTGCGTTCCGGGCTAGGGTTAGGGTTAGGGAACGGCAAGGCTTAGGGCACAGGTGAGGGTACGGAAACGTGGTAGGGTCAGGCTACGTGCTGACGCACGGGTCAGTGCCAGCGTATGGGTCAGGAGTAGGGTACGGCGTAAGGTAAGGTGTAGGGCTGGTGGTGGGTTGCTATTCCGGGCTAGGGTTAGGGTTAGGGAACGGCAAGGCTTAGGGCACAGGTCAGGGTACGGAAACGCGGGAGGGTAAGGCTACGTGCTGATGAACGGGTCAGTGCCAGAGTACTGACCTGGAGTAGGCAACGGCGTAGGGTAAGGTGTAGGGCTGGTGGTTGGTTTCCGTTCCAGCCTAGGGTTAGGGTTAGGGAACGGCAAGGCTTAGGGCACAGGTGAGGGCACGGAAACGTGGGAGGGTCGGGCTACGTGCTGACGCACGGGTCAGTGCCAGCGTACGGGCCAGGAGTAGGCAACGGCGTAGGAAAAAGTGTAGGGCTGGTGGTGGATTTGCGTTATGGGCTAGGGTTAGGGTTAGGGAACGGCAAGGCTTAGGGCACAGGTGAGGGTACGGAAACGTGGGAGGGTCAGGCTACGTGCTGAAGCACGGTTCAGTGCCAGTGTACGGGCCAGGAATAGGGTACGGCGTAAGGTAAGGTGTCAGGCTGGTGGTGGGTTTCCGTTCCGGGCTAGCGTTAGTGTTAGGGAACGGCAAGCCTTAGGGCACAGGTGAGGGTACGGAAACGTGGGAGGGTCAGGCTACGTGCTGACGCACGGGTCCGTGCCAACGTACGGGCCAGGAGTAGGATACGGCGTAAGGTAAGGTGTAGGGCTTGTGGTTGATTTCCGTTCCAGGCTAGGGTTAGGGTTAGGGAACGGCAAGGCTTAGGGCAAAGGAGAGGGTACGGAAACGTGGGAGGGACGGGCCCCGTGGTGACGCACGGGTTAGTGCCAGCATACGGGCCAGGAGTATGCAACAGCGTAGGATAAAGTGTAGGGCTGGTGGTGGGTTTCCATTCCGGGCTAGGGTTAGGGTTAGGGAACGGCAAGGCTTAGGGCACAGGTGAGCGTACAGAAACGTGGGAGGGTCAGGCTACGTGCTGACGCACGGGTCAGTGCCAGCGTACGGGCCAGGAGTAGGCAACGGCGTAAGGTAAGGTGTAGGGCTGGTGGTTGGTTTCCGTTCCAGGCTAGGGTTAGGGTTAGGGAACGGCAAGGCTTAAGGCACAGTTGAGGGTACGGAAATGTGGGAGGGTCGGGCTACGTGCTGACGCACGGGTCAGTGCCAGCGTACGGGCCAGGAGTAGGCAACGGCGTAAGGTAAGGTGTAGGGCTGGTGGTTGGTTTCCGTTCCAGGCTAGGGTTAGGGTTAGGGAACGGCAAGGCTTAGGGCACAGGTGAGGGTACGGAAACGTGGGAGGGTCGGGCTACGTGCTGACGCACGTGTCAGTGCCAGCGTACGGGCCAGGAGTAGGCAACGGCGTTGGATAAAGTGTAGGGCTGTTGGTGGATTTGCGTTCCAGGCTAGGGTTAGGGTTAGGGAACGGCAAGGCTTAGGTCACAGGGGAGGGTACGGAAACGTGGGAGGGTCAGGCTACGTGCTGACGCACAGGTCAGTGCCAGCGTACAGGTCAGGAGTAGGTTACGGCGTAATGTAAGGTGTAGGGCTGGTGGTGCGTTTCCGTTCCGGGCTAGGGTTAGGGTTAGGGAACGGCAAGGCTTAGGGCACAGGTGAGGGTACGGAAACGTGGGAGGGTCAGGCTATGTGCTGACGCACGGTTCAGTGCCAGCGTACGGGCCAGGAGTAGGGTACGGCGTAAGGTAAGGTGTAGGGCTGGTTGTTGGTTTCCGTTCCGGGCTAGGGTTAGGGTTAGGGAACGGCAAGGCTTAGGGCACAGGTGAGGGTACGGAAACGTGGGAGGGTCAGGCTACGTGCTGACGCGCGGGTCAGTGCCAGTGTACGGGCCAGGAGTAGGGTACGGCGTAACGTAAGGTGTAGGGCTTGTGGTTGATTTCCGTTCCAGGCTAGGGTTAGGGTTAGGGAACGGCAAGGCTTAGGGCTCAGGTGAGGGCACGGAAACGTGGGAGGGTCGGGCTACGTGCTGACGCACGGGTCAGTGCCAGCGTACGGGCCAGGAGTAGGCAACGGCGTAGGATAAAGTATAGGGCTGGTGGTGGATTTGCGTTCCAGGCTAGGGTTAGGGTTAGGGAACGGCAAGGCTTAGGGCACAGGTGAGGGCACGGAAACGTGGGAGGGTCGGGCTACGTGCTGACGCACGGGTCAGTGCCAGCGTACGGGCCAGGAGTAGGCAACGGCGTAAGGTAAGGTGTAGGGCTGGTGGTTGGTTTCCGTTCCAGGCTAGGGTTAGGGTTAGGGAACGGCAAGGCTTAGGGCACAGGTGAGGGTACGGAAACGTGGGAGGGTCGGGCTACGTGCTGACGCACATGTCAGTGCCAGCGTACGGGCCAGATGTATGCAACGGCGTAGAATAAAGTGTAGGGCTGGTGTTGGATTTGCGTTCAGGGCTAGGGTTAGGGTTAGTGAACGGCAAGGCTTAGGGCACAGGTGATGGTACGGAAACGTGGGAGGGTCAGGCTACGTGATGGTGCACAGGTCAGTGCCAGCGTACAGGTCAGGAGTAGGGTAGGGCGTAAGGTATGGTGTCGGGCTGGTGGTGGGTTTCTATTCCCGGCTAGGATTAGGGTTAGGGAACGGCAAGGCTTAGGGCACAGGTGACGGTACGGAAACGTGGGAGGGTCAGGCTACGTGCTGACGCACGGTTCAGTGCCAGCATACGGGCCAGGAATAGGGTACGGCGTAAGGTAAGGTGTAGGGCTGGTGGTGGGTTTCCGTTCCGCGCTAGGGTTAGGGTTAGGGAACGGCAAGGCTTACGGCACAGGTGAGGGTACGGAAACGTGGGAGTGTGGGTCTACGTGCTGACGCACGGGTTAATGCCAGCGTACGTGACAGGAGTAGGCAACGGCGTAGGATAAATTGTAGGGCTGGTGGTGGATTTGCGTTCAGGGCTAGGGTTAGGGTGAGGGAACGACAAGGCTTAGGGCACAGGTGAGGGTACGGAAACGTGGGAGTGTCAGGCTACGTGCTGACGCACGGGTCAGTGCCAACGTACGGGCCAGGAGTAGGGTACGGCGTAAGGTAAGGTGTAGGGCTTGTGGTTGATTTCCGTTCCAGGCTAGGGTTAGGGTTAGGGAACGGCAAGGCTTAGGGCAAAGGAGAGGGTACGGAAATGTGGGAGAGTCGGGCTACGTGCTGACGCATGTGTCAGTGCCAGCGTACGGGCCAGGAGTAGGCAACGGCGTAGGATAAAGTATAGGGCTGGTGGTGGATTTGCGTTCCGGGCTAGGGTTTGGGTTAGGGAACGGCAAGGCTTAGGGCACAGGTGAGGGTACGGAAATGTGGGAGAGTCGGGCTACGTGCTGACGCACGTGTCAGTGCAAGCGTACGGGCCAGGAGTAGGCAACGGCGTAGGATAAAGTGTAGGGCTGGTGGTGGATTTGCGTTCTGGGCTAGGGTTAGGGTTAGGGAACGGCAAGGCTTAGGGCACAGGTGAGGGTACGGAAACGTGGGAGGGTCAGGCTACGTGCTGACGCACGGGTCAGTGCCAGCGTACGCGTCAGGAGTAGGCTACGGTGTAAGGTAAGGTGTAGGGCTGGTGGTGGGTTTCTATTCCGGGCTAGGGTTAGGGTTAGGGAACCGCAAGGCTTAGGGCACAGGTCAGGGTACGGAAACGCGGGAGGGTAAGGCTACGTTCTGATGCACGGGTCAGAGCCAGAGTACAGGCCAGGAGTAGGCAACGGGGTAGGGTAAGGTGTAGGGCTGGTGGTGGGTTTCTATTCCGGGCTAGGGTTAGGGTTAGGGAACGGCAAGGCTTAGGGCACAGGTGAGGGTACGGAAACGTGGGAGGGTCAGGCTACGTGCTGACGCACGGGTCAGTGCCAGCGTACGGGCCAGGAGTAGGCAACGGCATAAGGTAAGGTGTAGGGCTGGTGGTGGGTTTCTATTCCGGGCTAGGGTTAGGGTTAGGGAACGGCAAGGCTTAGGGCACAGGTGAGGGTACAGAAACGTGGGAGGGTCGGGCTACATGCAGACGCACGGGTCAGTGCCAGCGTACGGGCCAGGTGTATGCAACGGTGTAGGATAAAGTGTAGGGCTGGTGGTTGATTTCCGTTCCGGGCTAGTTTTAGGGTTAGGCAACAGCAAGGCTTAGGGCACAGGTGAGGTTACGGAAACGTGGGAGGGTCAGGCTACGTGCTGACGCACGGGTCAGTGCCAGCGTACGGGCCAGGAGTAGGCAACGGCGTAAGGTAAGGTGTAGGGCTGGTGGTTGGTTTCCGTTCCAGGCTAGGGTTAGGGTTAGGGAGCGGCAAGGCTTAAGGCACAGGTGAGGGTATGGAAACGTGGGAGGGTCGGGCTACGTGCTGACGCACGTGTCAGTGCCAGCCTACGGGCCAGGAGTAGGCAACGGCGTAGGATAAAGTGTAGGGCTGGTGGTGGATTTGCGTTCCTGGCTAGGGTTAGGGTTAGGGAACGGCAAGGCTTAGGGCACAGGTGAGGGTACGGAAACGTGGGAGGGTCAGGCTACGTGCTGACGCACAGGTCAGTGCCAGCGTACAGGTCAGGAGTAGGGTACGGCGTAAGGTATGGTGTAGGGCTTGTGGTGGGTTTCTATTCCCGGCTAGGGTTAGGTTTAGGGAACGGCAAGGCTTAGGGCACAGGTGAGGGTACGGAAACGTGGGAGGGTCAGGCTACGTGCTGACGCACGGGTCAGTGCCAGCGTACGGGTCAGGAGTATGGTACGGCGTAAGGTAAGGTGTAGGACTGGTGGTGGGTTTCTATTCCGGGCTAGGGTTAGGGTTAGGGAACGGCAAGGCTTAGGGCACAGGTGAGGGTACGGAAACGTGGGAGGGTCAGGCTACGTGCTGACGCACGGTTCAGTGCCAGCGTACGGGCCAGGAATAGGGTACGGCGTAAGGTAAGGTGTAGGGCTGGTGGTGGGTTTCCTTTGCGGGGTAGCGTTAGGGTTAGGGAACGGCAAGGCTTACGGCACAGGTGAGGGTACGGAAACATGGGAGTGTCGGTCTACGTGCTGACGCACGGGTTAATGGCAGCGTACGGGCCAGGAATAGGCAACGGCGTAGGATAAATTGTAGGGCTGGTGGTGGATTTGCGTTCAGGGCTAGGGTTAGGGTGAGGGAACGGCAAGGCTTAGGGCACAGGTGAGGGTACGGAAACGTGGGAGAGTCGGGCTACGTGCTGACGCACGGGTCAGTGCCAGCGTACGGGCCAGGAGTAGGCAACGGCGTAGGATAAAGTGTAGGGCTGGTGGTGGATTTGCGTTCCGGGCTAGGGTTAGGGTTAGGGAACGGCAAGGCTTAGGGCACAGGTGAGGGTACGGAAACGTGGGAGGGTCAGGCTACGTGCTGACGCACGGTTCAGTGCCAGCGTACGGGCCAGGAATAGGGTATGGCGTAAGGTAAGGTGTCAGGCTGGTGGTGGGTTTCCGTTCCGGGCTAGGGTTAGGCTTAGGGAACGGCAAGGCTCAGGGCACAGGTGAAGGTACGGAAACGTGGGTGGCTCGGTCTAAGTGCTGACGCACGGGTCAGTGCCAGCGTACGGGCCAGGAGTAGGCAACTGCGTAGGATAAAGTGTAGGGCTGGTGGTGGATTTGCATTCCAGGCTAGGGTTAGGGTTAGGGAACGGCAAGGCTTAGGGCAAAGGAGAGGGTACGGAAACGTGGGAGGGTCGGGCCCCGTGCTGACGCACAGGTTAGTGCCAGCGTACGGGCCAGGAGTAGGCAACGGCGTAGGATAAAGTGTAGGGCTGGTGGTGGGTTTCCATTCCGGGATAGGGATAGGGTTAGGGAACGGCAAGGATTAGGGCACAGGTGAGGGTACGGAAACGTGGGAGGGTCAGGCTACGTGCTGACGCACGGGTCAGTGCCAGCGTACGGGCCAGGAGTAGGCAACGGCGTATGTAAGGTGTAGGGCTGGTGGTGGGTTTCTATTCCGGGCTAGGGTTAGGGTTAGGGAACGGCAAGGCTTAGGGCACAGGTGAGGGTACGGAAACGTGGGAGGGTCAGGCTACGTGCTGATTCACGGGTCCGTGCCAGCGTACGGGCCAGGAGTGGGCAACGGCGTAAGGTAAGGTGTAGGGCTTGTGGTTGACTTCCGTTCCGGGATAGGGTTAGAGTTAGGGATCGCCAAGGCTTAGGGCACAGGTGAGGATATGGAAACGTGGGAGGGTCGGGCTACGTGCAGACGCACGGGTCAGTGCCAGCGTACGGGCCAGGAGTAGGCAACGGCGTAGGATAAAGTGTAGGGCTGGTGGTGGATTTGCGTTCCGGGCTAGGGTTAGGGTTAGGGAACGGCAAGGCTTAGGGCACAGGTGAGGGTACGGAAACGTGGGAGGGGCAAGCTACGTGCTGATGCACGGGTCAGTGCCAGCGTACAGGCCAGGAGTAGGCAACGGCGTAGGATAAAGTATAGGGCTGGTGGTGGATTTGCGTTCCGGGCTAGGTTTAGGGTTAGGGAACGGCAAGGCTTAGGGCACAGGTGAGGGTATGGAAACGTGGGAGGGTCAGGCTATGTGCTGACGCACGGGTCAGTGCCAGCGTACGGGTCAGGAGTAGGGTACAGCGTAAGGTAAGGTGTAGGGCTGGTGGTGGGTTTCTATTCCGGGCTAGGGTAAGGGTTAGGGAACGGCAAGGCTTAGGGCACAGGTGAGGGTACGGAAACGTGGGAGGGTAGGCTACGTGCTGACGCATGGTTCAGTGCCAGCGTACGGGCCAGGAATAGGGTACGGCGTAAGGTAAGGTGTAGGGCTGGTGGTGGGTTTCCGTTCCGGGCTAGGGTTAGGGTTAGGGAACCGCAAGGCTTAGGGCACAGGTCAGGGTACGGAAACGCGGGAGGGTAAGGCTACGTTCTGTTGCACAGGTCAGTGCCAGAGTACAGGCCAGGAGTAGGCAACGGCGTAGGGTAAGGTGTAGGGCTGGTGGTTGGTTTCCATTCCTAGCTAGGGTTAGGGTTAGGGAACGGCAAGGCTTAGGGCACAGGTGAGGGCACGGAAACGTGGGAGGGTCGGGCTACGTGCTGACGCACGGGTCAGTGCCAGCGTACGGGCCAGGAGTAGGCAACGGCGTAGGATAAAGTGTAGGGCTGGTGGTGGATTTGCGTTCCAGGCTAGGGTTAGGGTTAGGGAACGGCAAGGCTTAGGGCACAGGTGAGGGCACGGAAACGTGGGAGGGTCAGGCTACGTGCTGACGCACGGGTCAGTGCCACCGTACGGGCCAGGAGAAGGTTACGGTGTAAGGTAAGGTGTAGGCCTTGTGGTTGATTTCCGTTCCAGGCTAGGGTTAGGGTTAGGGAACGGCAAGGCTTAGTGCAAAGGAGAGGGTACGGAAACGTGGGAGGGTCGGGCTACGTGCTGACGCACGGGTCAGTGCCAGCGTACGGGCCAGGAGTAGGCAACGGCGTAAGGTAAGGTGTAGGGCTGGTGGTGGGTTTCTATTCCGGGCTAGGGTTAGGGTTAGGGAACGGCAAGGCTTAGGGCACAGGTGAGGGTACGGAAACGTGGGAGGGTCGTGCTACGTGCTGACGCACGGGTTAGTGCCAGCGTACGGGCCAGGAGTATGCAACGGCGTAGGATAAAGTGTAGGGCTGGTGGTTGATTTCCTTTCTGGGCTAGAGTTAGGGTTAGGGAACGGCAAGGCTTAGGGCACAGGTGAGGTTACGGAAACGTGGGAGGGTCAGGCTACGTGCTGACGCACGGGTCAGTGCCAGCGTACGGGCCAGGAGTAGGCAACGGCGTAAGGTAAGGTGTAGGGCTGGTGGTGGGTTTCTATTCCGGGCTAGGGTTAGGGTTAGGGAACGGCAAGGCTTAGGGCACAGGTGAGGGTACGGAAACGTGGGAGGGTCAGGCTACGTGCTGACGCACGGGTCAGTGCCAGCGTACGGGCCAGGAGTAGGCAACGGCATAAGGTAAGGTGTAGGGCTGGTGGTGGGTTTCTATTCCGGGCTAGGGTTAGGGTTAGGGAACGGCAAGGCTTAGGGCACAGGTGAGGGTACAGAAACGTGGGAGGGTCGGGCTACATGCAGACGCACGGGTCAGTGCCAGCGTACGGGCCAGGTGTATGCAATGGTGTAGGATAAAGTGTAGGGCTGGTGGTTGATTTCCGTTCCGGGCTAGTTTTAGGGTTAGGCAACAGCAAGGCTTAGGGCACAGGTGAGGTTACGGAAACGTGGGAGGGTCAGGCTACGTGCTGACGCACGGGTCAGTGCCAGCGTACGGGCCAGGAGTAGGCAACGGCGTAAGGTAAGGTGTAGGGCTGGTGGTTGGTTTCCGTTCCAGGCTAGGGTTAGGGTTAGGGAGCGGCAAGGCTTAAGGCACAGGTGAGGGTATGGAAACGTGGGAGGGTCGGGCTACGTGCTGACGCACGTGTCAGTGCCAGCCTACGGGCCAGGAGTAGGCAACGGCGTAGGATAAAGTGTAGGGCTGGTGGTGGATTTGCGTTCCTGGCTAGGGTTAGGGTTAGGGAACGGCAAGGCTTAGGGCACAGGTGAGGGTACGGAAACGTGGGAGGGTCAGGCTACGTGCTGACGCACAGGTCAGTGCCAGCGTACAGGTCAGGAGTAGGGTACGGCGTAAGGTATGGTGTAGGGCTTGTGGTGGGTTTCTATTCCCGGCTAGGGTTAGGTTTAGGGAACGGCAAGGCTTAGGGCACAGGTGAGGGTACGGAAACGTGGGAGGGTCAGGCTACGTGCTGACGCACGGGTCAGTGCCAGCGTACGGGTCAGGAGTATGGTACGGCGTAAGGTAAGGTGTAGGACTGGTGGTGGGTTTCTATTCCGGGCTAGGGTTAGGGTTAGGGAACGGCAAGGCTTAGGGCACAGGTGAGGGTACGGAAACGTGGGAGGGTCAGGCTACGTGCTGACGCACGGTTCAGTGCCAGCGTACGGGCCAGGAATAGGGTACGGCGTAAGGTAAGGTGTAGGGCTGGTGGTGGGTTTCCTTTGCGGGGTAGCGTTAGGGTTAGGGAACGGCAAGGCTTACGGCACAGGTGAGGGTACGGAAACATGGGAGTGTCGGTCTACGTGCTGACGCACGGGTTAATGGCAGCGTACGGGCCAGGAATAGGCAACGGCGTAGGATAAATTGTAGGGCTGGTGGTGGATTTGCGTTCAGGGCTAGGGTTAGGGTGAGGGAACGGCAAGGCTTAGGGCACAGGTGAGGGTACGGAAACGTGGGAGAGTCGGGCTACGTGCTGACGCACGGGTCAGTGCCAGCGTACGGGCCAGGAGTAGGCAACGGCGTAGGATAAAGTGTAGGGCTGGTGGTGGATTTGCGTTCCGGGCTAGGGTTAGGGTTAGGGAACGGCAAGGCTTAGGGCACAGGTGAGGGTACGGAAACGTGGGAGGGTCAGGCTACGTGCTGACGCACGGTTCAGTGCCAGCGTACGGGCCAGGAATAGGGTATGGCGTAAGGTAAGGTGTCAGGCTGGTGGTGGGTTTCCGTTCCGGGCTAGGGTTAGGCTTAGGGAACGGCAAGGCTCAGGGCACAGGTGAAGGTACGGAAACGTGGGTGGCTCGGTCTAAGTGCTGACGCACGGGTCAGTGCCAGCGTACGGGCCAGGAGTAGGCAACTGCGTAGGATAAAGTGTAGGGCTGGTGGTGGATTTGCATTCCAGGCTAGGGTTAGGGTTAGGGAACGGCAAGGCTTAGGGCAAAGGAGAGGGTACGGAAACGTGGGAGGGTCGGGCCCCGTGCTGACGCACAGGTTAGTGCCAGCGTACGGGCCAGGAGTAGGCAACGGCGTAGGATAAAGTGTAGGGCTGGTGGTGGGTTTCCATTCCGGGATAGGGATAGGGTTAGGGAACGGCAAGGATTAGGGCACAGGTGAGGGTACGGAAACGTGGGAGGGTCAGGCTACGTGCTGACGCACGGGTCAGTGCCAGCGTACGGGCCAGGAGTAGGCAACGGCGTATGTAAGGTGTAGGGCTGGTGGTGGGTTTCTATTCCGGGCTAGGGTTAGGGTTAGGGAACGGCAAGGCTTAGGGCACAGGTGAGGGTACGGAAACGTGGGAGGGTCAGGCTACGTGCTGATTCACGGGTCCGTGCCAGCGTACGGGCCAGGAGTGGGCAACGGCGTAAGGTAAGGTGTAGGGCTTGTGGTTGACTTCCGTTCCGGGATAGGGTTAGAGTTAGGGATCGCCAAGGCTTAGGGCACAGGTGAGGGTATGGAAACGTGGGAGGGTCGGGCTACGTGCAGACGCACGGGTCAGTGCCAGCGTACGGGCCAGGAGTAGGCAACGGCGTAGGATAAAGTGTAGGGCTGGTGGTGGATTTGCGTTCCGGGCTAGGGTTAGGGTTAGGGAACGGCAAGGCTTAGGGCACAGGTGAGGGTACGGAAACGTGGGAGGGGCAAGCTACGTGCTGATGCACGGGTCAGTGCCAGCGTACAGGCCAGGAGTAGGCAACGGCGTAGGATAAAGTATAGGGCTGGTGGTGGATTTGCGTTCCGGGCTAGGTTTAGGGTTAGGGAACGGCAAGGCTTAGGGCACAGGTGAGGGTATGGAAACGTGGGAGGGTCAGGCTATGTGCTGACGCACGGGTCAGTGCCAGCGTACGGGTCAGGAGTAGGGTACAGCGTAAGGTAAGGTGTAGGGCTGGTGGTGGGTTTCTATTCCGGGCTAGGGTAAGGGTTAGGGAACGGCAAGGCTTAGGGCACAGGTGAGGGTACGGAAACGTGGGAGGGTAGGCTACGTGCTGACGCATGGTTCAGTGCCAGCGTACGGGCCAGGAATAGGGTACGGCGTAAGGTAAGGTGTAGGGTTGGTGGTGGGTTTCCGTTCCGGGCTAGGGTTAGGGTTAGGGAACCGCAAGGCTTAGGGCACAGGTCAGGGTACGGAAACGCGGGAGGGTAAGGCTACGTTCTGTTGCACAGGTCAGTGCCAGAGTACAGGCCAGGAGTAGGCAACGGCGTAGGGTAAGGTGTAGGGCTGGTGGTTGGTTTCCATTCCTAGCTAGGGTTAGGGTTAGGGAACGGCAAGGCTTAGGGCACAGGTGAGGGCACGGAAACGTGGGAGGGTCGGGCTACGTGCTGACGCACGGGTCAGTGCCAGCGTACGGGCCAGGAGTAGGCAACGGCGTAGGATAAAGTGTAGGGCTGGTGGTGGATTTGCGTTCCAGGCTAGGGTTAGGGTTAGGGAACGGCAAGGCTTAGGGCACAGGTGAGGGCACGGAAACGTGGGAGGGTCAGGCTACGTGCTGACGCACGGGTCAGTGCCACCGTACGGGCCAGGAGAAGGGTACGGTGTAAGGTAAGGTGTAGGCCTTGTGGTTGATTTCCGTTCCAGGCTAGGGTTAGGGTTAGGGAACGGCAAGGCTTAGTGCAAAGGAGAGGGTACGGAAACGTGGGAGGGTCGGGCTACGTGCTGACGCACGGGTCAGTGCCAGCGTACGGGCCAGGAGTAGGCAACGGCGTAAGGTAAGGTGTAGGGCTGGTGGTGGGTTTCTATTCCGGGCTAGGGTTAGGGTTAGGGAACGGCAAGGCTTAGGGCACAGGTGAGGGTACGGAAACGTGGGAGGGTCGTGCTACGTGCTGACGCACGGGTTAGTGCCAGCGTACGGGCCAGGAGTATGCAACGGCGTAGGATAAAGTGTAGGGCTGGTGGTTGATTTCCTTTCTGGGCTAGAGTTAGGGTTAGGGAACGGCAAGGCTTAGGGCACAGGTGAGGTTACGGAAACGTGGGAGGGTCAGGCTACGTGCTGACGCACGGGTCAGTGCCAGCGTACGGGCCAGGAGTAGGCAACGGCGTAAGGTAAGGTGTAGGGCTGGTGGTTGGTTTCCGTTCCAGGCTAGGGTTAGGGTTAGGGAACGGCAAGGCTTAGGGCACAGGTGAGGGTACGGAAACGTGGGAGGGTCAGGCTACGTGCTGACGCGCGGGTCAGTGCCAGTGTACGGGCCAGGAGTAGGGTACGGCGTAAGGTAAGGTGTAGGGCTTGTGGTTGATTTCCGTTCCAGGCTAGGGTTAGGGTTAGGGAACGGCAAGGCTTAGGGCTCAGGTGAGGGCACGGAAACGTGGGAGGGTCGGGCTACGTGCTGACGCACGGGTCAGTGCCAGCGTACGGGCCAGGAGTAGGCAACGGCGTAGGATAAAGTATAGGGCTGGTGGTGGATTTGCGTTCCAGGCTAGGGTTAGGGTTAGGGAACGGCAAGGCTTAGGGCACAGGTGAGGGCACGGAAACGTGGGAGGGTCGGGCTACGTGCTGACGCACGGGTCAGTGCCAGCGTACGGGCCAGGAGTAGGCAACGGCGTAAGGTAAGGTGTAGGGCTGGTGGTTGGTTTCCGTTCCAGGCTAGGGTTAGGGTTAGGGAACCGCAAGGCTTAGGGCACAGGTGAGGGTAAGGAAACGTGGGAGGGTCGGGCTACGTGCTGACGCACATGTCAGTGCCAGCGTACAGGCCAGATGTATGCAACGGCGTAGAATAAAGTGTAGGGCTGGTGTTGGATTTGCGTTCAGGGCTAGGGTTAGGGTTAGGGAACGGCAAGGCTTAGGGCACAGGTGATGGTACGGAAACGTGGGAGGGTCAGGCTACGTGATGGTGCACAGGTCAGTGCCAGCGTACAGGTCAGGAGTAGGGTAGGGCGTAAGGTATGGTGTCGGGCTGGTGGTTGGTTTCTATTCCCGGCTAGGATTAGGGTTAGGGAACGGCAAGGCTTAGGGCACAGGTGACGGTACGGAAACGTGGGAGGGTCAGGCTACGTGCTGACGCACGGTTCAGTGCCAGCGTACGGGCCAGGAATAGGGTACGGCGTAAGGTAAGGTGTAGGGCTGGTGGTGGGTTTCCGTTCCGCGCTAGGGTTAGGGTTAGGGAACGGCAAGGCTTACGGCACAGGTGAGGGTACGGAAACGTGGGAGGGTCGGGCTACGTGCTGACGCACGTGTCAGTGCAAGCGTACGGGCCAGGATTAGGCAACGGCGTAGGATAAAGTGTAGGGCTGGTGGTGGATTTGCGTTCCGGGCTAGGGTTAGGGTTAGGGAACGGCAAGGCTTAGGGCACAGGTGAGGGTACGGAAACGTGGGAGGGTCAGGCTACGTGCTGACGCACAGATCAGTGCCAGCGTACAGGTCAGGAGTAGGGTACAGCGTAAGGTAAGGTGTAGGGCTGGTGGTGGTTTTCTATTCCGGGCTAGGGTTAGGGTTAGGGAACGGCAAGGCTTAGGGCACAGGTGAGGGTACGGAAACGTGGGAGGGTCGTGCTACGTGCTGACGCACGGGTTAGTGCCAGCGTACGGGCCAGGAGTATGCAACGGCGTAGGATAAAGTGTAGGGCTGGTGGTTGATTTCCTTTCTGGGCTAGAGTTAGGGTTAGGGAACAGCAAGGCTTAGGGCACAGGTGAGGGTACGGAAACGTGGGAGTGTCAGGCTACGTGCTGACGCACGGTTCAGTGCCAGCGTACGGGCCAGGAATAGGGTACGGCGTAAGGTAAGGTGTAGGGCTGGTGGTGGGTTTCCGTTCCGGGCTAGGGTTAGGGTTAGGGAACGGCAAGGCTTAGGGCACAGGTGAGGGTACGGAAACGTGGGAGGTTCAGGCTACGTGCTGACGCACGAGTCAGTGCCAGCGTACGTGCCAGGAGTAGGCAACGGCGTAAGGTAAGGTGTAGGGCTGGTGGTTGATTTCCGTTCTGGGCTAGTGTTAGGGTTAGGGAACGGCAAGGCTTAGGGCACAGGTGAGGTTACGGAAACGTGGGAGGGTCAGGCTACGTGCTGACGCACGGGTCAGTGCCAGCGTACGGGCCAGGAGTAGGCAACGGCGTATGGTAAGGTGTAGGGCTGGTGGTTGGTTTCCGTTCCAGGCTAGGGTTAGGGTTAGGGAACGGCAAGGCTTAGGGCACAGGTGAGGGTACGGAAACGTGGGAGGGTCGGGCTACGTGCTGACGCACGTGTCAGTGCCAGCGTACGGGCCAGGAGTAGGCAACGGCATAGGATAAAGTGTAGGGCTGGTGGTGGATTTGCGTTCCGGGCTAGGGTTAGGGTTAGGGAACGGCAAGGCTTAGGGCACAGGTGAGGGTACGGAAACGTGGGAGGGTCAGGCTACGTGCTGACGCACAGATCAGTGCCAGCGTACAGGTCAGGAGTAGGCAACGGCGTAGGGTAAGGTGTAGGACTGGTGGTGGGTTTCTATTCCGGGCTAGGGTTAGGGTTAGGGAACGGCAAGGCTTAGGGCACAGGTGAGGGTACGGAAACGTGGGAGGGTCAGGCTACGTGCTGACGCACGGGTCAGTGCCAACGTACGGGCCAGGAGTAGGGTACGGCGTAAGGTAAGGTGTAGGGCTTGTGGTTGATTTCCGTTCCAGGCTAGGGTTAGGGTTAGGGAACGGCAAGGCTTAGGGCTCAGGTGAGGGCACGGAAACGTGGGAGGGTCAGGCTACGTGCTGACGCATTGGTCAGTGCCAGCGTTTGGGTCAGGTGTAGGCTACGGCGTAGGGTAAGGAGTATACACGGTGGTGGGTTTTCGTTTCGGGCTAGGGTTAGGGTTAGGGAACGGAAAGGCTTAGGGCACAGGTGAGGGTACGGAAACGTGGGAGGGTCAGGCTACATGGTTACGCACGTGTCAGTGCCAGCGTACGGGCCAGTTGTAGGGTACGGCGTAGGGTAAGGTTTAGGGCTGGTGGTGGGTTTCCGTTCTGGGCTAAGGTTATGGTTAGGGAACGGCAAGGCTTAGGGCTGAGGTGATGGTACGGAAACGTGGGAAGTTCAGGCTACGGGCTGAAGTACCGGTCAGTGCCAGCATACGGGCCAAGAATAGTGTATGGCGTACGGTTAGGTGTAAGGCTGGTGGTGGGTTTCCGTTCCGGGTAGGGTTAGGGCTAGGGAACGGCAAGTCTTATGGCACAGGTGAGGGTACAGAAATATGGGAGGTTCAGGCTACGTGGTGACGCACGGTTCAGTGCCAGCGTACGGGCCAGCAGTCGGGTACGGCGTAGGGTAAGGTTTAGGGCTGTTGGTGGTTTTCCGTTCCGGGCTACGGTTAGGGTTTGGGAACGACAAGGCTTAGGGCATAGGTGAGGGTATGGAAACGTGGGAGAGGCAGGCTACATGCTGACGCACGGGTCAGTGCCAGCATACGGGCAAGGAGTAGGCTACTGTGTAGTGTAAGGTGTAGGTGTGGTGGTGGGTTTCCGTTCAGGGCTAGGGTTAGGGTTACAGAACGGCAAGGCTTAGCGCAGAGGTGAGGTTACAGAAAGGTGGGAGGGTCAGGCTACGTGCTGACGAACGGGTCAGTGCCACCGTACGGGTCAGTTGTAGGCTACGGCGTAGGGTAAGGTGTAGGGCTGGTGGTGGGTTTCCGTTCCGGGCTAGGGTTAGGGTTAGGGAACGGCAAGGCTTAGGGCACAGGTGAGGGTACGGAAACGTGGGAGGGTCCGGCTACATGCTGACGCACGGGTCAGTGCCAGCGTACGGGCCAGGAGTCGGGTACGGCGTAGGGTAAGGTGTAGGGCTGGTGGTGGGTTTCCGTTCCGGGCTAGGGTTAGGGTTAGGGAACGGCAAGGCTTAGGGCACAGGTGAGGGTACGGAAACGTGGGAGAGGCAGGCTACGTGCTGACACACGGGTCAGTGCCAGCGTACGGGCCAGGTGTAGGCTACGGTGTAGGGTAAGGCGTAAGGCTGGTGCTGGGTTTCCATTCCGGGCTAGGGTTAGTGTTAGGGAAAGGCAACGCTTAGGGCACAGGGGATGGTACGGTAACGTGGGAGGATCAGGCTACGTGTTGACGCACGGGTCAGTGCCAGCGTACGGGCCAGCAATAGGGTACGGCATATGGTAAGATGTAGGGCTGGTGGTGGGTTTCCGTTCCGGGCTAGGGTTAGGGTTAGAGAACGAGAAGCCTTAGGGCACAGGTGAGTGTACAGAAACGTGGGAGTGTCCAGCTATGTGCTCACGCACGGTTCACTTCCAGCGTATGGGGCAGGAGTAGGCAAAGACGTAGGGCATGGTGTAGGGCTGCTGGTGGGTTTCCATTCCGGGCTAGGGTTAGGGTTAGGGAACAGGAAGGCTTAGGGCACAGGTGAGGGTACGGAAACGTGGGAGAGGCAGCCTACGTGCTGACGCATGGGTCAGTGGCAGAGTATGGGCCAAAAGCAGGGTACGGTGTAGGGTAAGGTGGAGGGCTGGTGGTGGGTTTCCGTTCCGGGCTAGAGTTAGGTTTATGTAACGTCAAGGCTTAGGGCACATTTGAGGGTATGGAAACCTGGGAGGGTTAGGCTAAGTGCTGACGCATGGTTCAGTGCCAGCGTACGGGCCAGGTGTAGGCTACGGTGTAGGGTAAGGCGTATGCCCGGTGGTGGGTTTCTGTTCCGGGCTAGGGTTAGTGTTAGGGGACGGCAAGGCTTAGGGCACACGTGACGGTACGGAAACGTAGGAGAGTCAGGCTACGTGCTAACGCACGGGTCAGTGCCAGCGTACGGCCAGGAGCAGGCTATGGATTAGGGTAAGGTGTAGGGCTCGTGGTGGTTTTCCGTTCCGGGCTAGGGTTAGGGTTAGGGAACGGCAAGGCTTAGGGAACAGGTGAGGGTACGGAAACGTGGGAGGGTCAGGCTACATGCTGACGCACAGGTCAGTGCCAGGGTACGGGGCAGGAGTAGGCTATGGTGTAGGGTAAGGTGTAGGGCTGGTGCTGGGTTTCCATTCCGGGCTAGGGTTAGGGTTAGGGAAAGGCAAGGCTTAGGGCACAGGGGTTGGTACGGTAACGTGGGAGGATCAGGCTACGTGCTGACGCACAGGTCAGTGCCAGCGTACGGGCCAGGAATAGGGTACGGCGTATGGTAAGGTGTAGGGATGGTGGTGGGTTTCCGTTCCGGGCTAGGGTTAGGGTTAGAGAACGAGTAGCCTTAGGGCACAGGTGAGTGTACAGAAACGTGGGAGTGTCAGGCTATGTGCTCACGCACGGTTCACTTCCAGCGTATGGGGCAGGAGTAGGCAACGGCGTAGGGCATGGTGTAGGGTTGCTGGTGGGTTTCCATTCCGGGCTAGGGTTAGGGTTAGGGAATAGGAAGGCTTAGGGCACCGGTGAGGGTACGGAAACGTGGGAGGTTCAGGCTACATGCTGACACACGGATCAGTGCCAGTGTACGGGCCAGGAGTAGGGTATGGCGTAGGGTAAGGTGTAGGGCTGGTGGTGGGTTTCTGTTCCGGGCTAAGGTTATGGTTAGGGAACGGCAGGGCTTAGGGCACAGGTGAGGTAACGGAAACGCGGGAGGGTCAGGTTACGTGCTGACGCATGGGTCAGTGCCAGCGTCCGGGCCAATTGTAGGCTACGGCGTAGGGTAAGGTGTAGGCCTGGTGGTGGGTTTCCGTTACAGGGTACGGTTAGGGTTAGGGAACGGCAAGGCTTATGGCACAGGTGAGGGTACGGAAACGTGGGAGGGTCAGGCTACGTGCTGACGCACGGGTCAGTGCCAGCGTACGGGCCAGGAGGTGGCTACGGCGTAGGGTAAGGTGTAGGGCTGGTGGTGGTTTTCCGTTCCGGGCTAGGGTTAGTGCTATGGAACGGAAGGCTTAGGGCACAGGTGAGGGTACGGAAACGTGGGAGAGGCAGGCTACGTGCTGACGCACGGGTTAGTGCCAGCGTACGGCCAGGAGTAGGCTACGGCGTAGGGTAAGGTGTAGGGCTGCTGGTAGGTTTCTGTTCTGGGCTAGGTTTAGGGATAGGAAACGGAAAGGTTTAGGGAACAGGTGATGGTACAGAAACGTGGGAGGGTCAGGCTACGTGCTGACGCACGGCTCAGTGCCAGTGTACGTGCCAGTTGTAGGCTACAGCGTAGGGTAAGGTTTAGGGCTGGTGGTGGGTTTCCGTTCTAGGATAGGGTTAGGGTTAGGGAACGGCAAGGCTTAAGGGACAGGTGAGTGTACGGAAATGTGGGAGGGTCAGGCTACGTGCTAACGCACGGATCAGTGCCAACGTACGGGCCAGGAGTACGGTACGGCGTAGGGTAAGGTGTAGGGCGGGTGGTGGGTTTCCGTTTCAGGCTAGGGTTAGGTTTAGGGAACGGCAAGTCTTAGGGCACAGGTGGGTGTACAAAAACATGGGAGGTTCAGGCTACGTGCTGACGCACAGGTCAGTGCCACCATATGTGTCAGGAGTAGGGTACTGCGTAGGGTAAGGTGTAGGGCTGGTGGTGGGTTTCCTTTCCGGGGTAGGGATAGGGTTAGGGAACGGCAAGGCTTAGGGCACAGGTGAGGGTACGGAAACGTGGGAGTGGCAGGTTACGTGCTGACGCACGGGTCAGTGCCAGCGTACGGGCCAGGAGTAGGGTACGGCGTAGGTTAAGGTGTAGGGCTCGTGTTGGGTTTCCGTTCCGGGCTAGGGTTAGGGTTAGGGAACGGCAAGGCTTAAGGGACAGGTGAGTGTATGGAAACGTGGGAGGTTCAGGCTACATGCTGACGCACAGGTCAGTGCCAGGATACGGGCCAGGAGTAGGCTATGGCGTAGGGTAAGGTGTAGGGCTGGTGGTGGGTTTCCATTCCGGGCAAGGGTTAGGGTTAGGGAACGGCAAGGCTTAGGGCACAGGTGACGGTACGGAAACGTGGGAGGGTCAGGCTACATGCTTACGCACCGGTCAGTGCCAGCGTACGGGCCAGGAGTAGGATACGGCGTAGGGTAAGGTTTAGGGCTGGTGGTGGGTTTCCATTCCGGGCTAGGGTTAGGGTTAGAGAACGACAAGCCTTAGGGCACAGGTGAGTGTACGGAAACGTGGGAGTGGCAGGCTACTTGCGTACCCATGGGTCACTGCCAGCGTACGGCCCAGGAGTAGGGTACGGCGTAGGGTAAGGTGTAGGGCTGGTGGTGGCTTTCCGTTCCGGGCTAGGGTTAGGGTTAGGGAACGGCAAGTCTGAGGGCACAGGAGAGGTTACGGAAACGTGAGAGGGTCAGGCTATGTGCTGACGCATGGGTCAGTGCCAGCGTACGGGCCACGTGTAGGCTACGGCGTAGGGTAAGGCGTATGCCCGGTGGTGGGTTTCCGTTCCGGGCTAGGGTTAGTGTTAGGGAAAGGCAAGGCTTAGGGCACAGGTGAGGGTACGGAAACGTGGGAGGGTTAGGCTACGTGCTGACGCATGGGTCAGTGCCAGCGTACGGGCCAGGAGTACGGTACGGCGTAGGGTAAGGTGTAGGACGTGTGGTGGGTCACCGTTCTGGGCTAGGGTTAGGGTTAGGGAACGGCAAAGCTTAGGGCACAGGTGAGGGTACGGAAACGTGGGAGGGTCAGGCTACGTGGTGTCGCACGGGTCAGTGCCAGCGTACGGGCCAGGAGTACGGTACGGCGCAGGGTAATGTGTAGGACTGGTGGTGGGTTTCCATTCCGGGCTAGGGTAAGGCATAGGGAACGGCAAGGCTTAGGGCACAGGTGAGGTTATGGAAACGTGAGAGGGTCAGGCTACGTGCTGATGCATGGGTAAGTGCCATCGTACGGGCCAGGTGGAGGCTACGACGTAGGGAAATGTGTAGGCCCGGTGATGGGTTTCCGTTCAGGTCTAGGGTTAGGGTTAGGGAACGGCAAAGCTTAGGGTACGGGTGAGGGTATGGAAACGTGGGAGGGTCAGGCTACAGGCTGATGCACTTGTCAGTGCCAGCGTACGGGCAGGAGTAGGCTACGGCGTAGGGTAAGGTGTAGGGCTGGTGGTGGTTTTCCGTTCCGAGCTACGGTTACGGCTAGGGAACGGCAAGGCTTAGGGCACAGGTGAGGGTACGGAAACGTGGGAGAGGCAGGCTACATGCTGACACATTGGTCAGTGCCAGCGTACGGGCCAGGAGTAGGGTACGGCGTAGGGTAAGGTGAGGTCTGGTGGTGGGTTTACGTTCCGGGCTAGGGTTAGGGCTAGGGAACGGCAAGGCTTAGGGCACAGGTGAGGGTACGAAAACGTGGGAGAGGCAGGCTACATGCTGACGCACGTGTCAGTGCCCGCGTACGGGCCAGGAGTAGGGTATGGCGTAGGGTAAGGTTTAGGCCTGGTGGTAAGTTTCTGTTCCGGACTAGGTTTAGGGATAGGAAACGGAAAGGTTTAGGGAACAGGTGATGGTACAGAAACGTGGGAGGGTCAGGTTACGTGCTGACGCACGGCTCAGTGCCAGTGTACGTGCCAGTTGTAGGCTACAGCGTAGGGTAAGGTTTAGGGCTGGTGGTGGATTTCCGTTGCGGGCTAGGGTTAGGGTTAGGGAACGGCAAGGCTTAGGGAACATGTGAGAGTACGGAAACGTGGGAGGGTCAGGCTACATGCTGACGCACAGGTCAGTGCCAGGGTATGGGCCAGGAGTAGGCTATGGCGTAGGGTAAGGTGTAGGGCTGGTGATGGGTTTCCATTCCAGGCTAGGGTTAGGGTTAGGGAACGGCAAGGCTTAGGGCACAGGGCATGGTACGGTAACGTGGGAGGGTCAGGCTACGTGCTGACGCACGGGTCAGTGCCAGCGTACGGGCCAGGAGTAGGGTACGGCGTAGGGTAAGGTGTAGGGCTGCTGGTGGGTTTCCGTTCCAGGCTAGGGTTAGGGTTAGGGAACGGCAAGGCTTAGGGCACAGGTGAGGGTACCGAAACGTGCGAGGGTCAGGCTACATGCTTACACACCGGTCAGTGGCAGCGCACGGGTCAGGAGTAGGGTACGGTGTAGGGTAAGGTTTAGGGCTGCTGGTGTGTTTCCTTTCGGGCCTAGGGTTAGGGTCAGAGAACGAGAAGCCTTAGGGCACAGGTGAGGGTACGGAAACGTGGGAGGGTCAGGCTACGTGCTGACACATGGGTCAGTGCCAGCGTACGGGTCAGGAGTAGGGTACGGCGTAGGGTAAGGTGTAGGGTTGGTGGTGGGTTTCCGTTCCGGGCTAGGTTTAGGGCTAGGGAACGGCAAGGTTTAGGGCACAGGTGAGGGTACGGAAACGTGGGAGGGTCAGTCTACGTGCTGACGCACGGGTAAGTGCCAGCGTCCGGGCCAGGTGTAGGCTACGGCGTAGGGTAAGGTATAGGCCTGGTGGTGGGTTTCCCTTCCGGGGTAGGGTTAGGGTTAGGGAACGGCAAGGCTTAGGGCACAGGTGAGGTTACGGAAACGTGGGAGAGGCAGGCTACGTGCTGACACATGGGTCAGTGCCAGCGTACGGGTCAGGAGTAGGGTACGGCGTAGGGTAAGGTGTAGGGTTGGTGGTGGGTTTCCGTTCCGGGCTAGGGTTAGGGCTAGGGAACGGCAAGGCTTAGGGCACAGGTGAGGGTACGGAAACGTGGGAGGGTCAGGCTACGTGCTGACGCACGTGTCAGTGCCAGCGTACGGTCCAGGAGTAGGCTACGGCATAGGGTAAGGTGTAGGACAGGTAGTGGGTTTCCGTTTCGGGCTAGGGTTAGGTTTAGGGAATGGAAAGGCTTAGGGCACAGGTGAGGGCACGTAAACGTGGGAGGGTCAGGCTATGGGCTGACGCACTTTTCAGTGCCAGTGTACGGGCCAGGAGTAGGCTTCAAAGTATTGTAAGGGGTAGGGCTGGTGGTGGGTTTCCGTTCCGGGCTAGGGTTAGGCTTAGGGAACGGCAAGGCTTAGGGCACCGTTGAGGGTACGGAAACGTGGGAGAGGCATGCTACGTGCTGACACACGGGTCAGTGCCAGCGTACGGGCCAGGAGTAGGGTACGGCGTAGGGTATGGTGTAGGGCTGGTGGTGGGTTTCCGTTCCGGGCTACGGTTAGGGTTAGGGAACGGCAAGGCTTAGTGCACAGGTGAGGGTACGGAAACGTGGGAGTGGCCGGTTACGTGCTGACGCACGGGTCAGTGCCAGCGTACGGGCTAGGAGTAGGGTACGGCGAAGGGTAAGGTGTAGAGCTCCTGGTGGGTTTCCGTTCCGGGCTATGGTTAGGGTTAGGGAATTTCAAGGCTTAGGGAACAGGTGAGGGTACGGAAACGTGGGAGGGTCAGGCTACATGCTGACGCACTTGTCAGTGCCAGCGTACGGGCCAGGAGTAGGGTACGGCGTATGGTAAGGTTTAGGGCTGGTGGTGGGTTTCCGTTCTAGGCTAGGGTTAGGGTTAGGGAACGGCAAGGCTTAGGTCAAAGCTGAGGGTACGAAAACGTGGGAGAGGCAGCCTACATGCTGACGCACGTGTCAGTGCCCGCGTACGGGCCAGGAGTAGGGTATGGCGTAGGGTAAGGTTTAGGCCTGGTGGTAGGTTTCTGTTCCGCACTAGGTTTAGGGATAGGAAACGGAAAAGTTTAGGGAACAGGTGATGGTACAGAAACGTGGGAGGGTCAGGTTACGTGCTGACGCACGGCTCAGTGCCAGTGTACGTGCCAGTTGTAGGCTACAGCGTAGGGTAAGGTTTAGGGCTGGTGGTGGATTTCCATTCCTGGCTAGGGTTAGGGTTTGGGAACGGCAAGGCTTAGGGAACAGGTGAGTGTACGGAAACGTGGGAGGGTCAGGCTACATGCTGACGCACAGGTCAGTGCCAGGGTATGGGCCAGGAGTAGGCTATGGCGTAGGGTAAGGTGTAGGGCTGGTGATGGGTTTCCATTCCGGGCTAGGGTTAGGGTTAGGGAACGGCAAGGCTTAGGGCACAGGGCATGGTACGGTAACGTGGGAGGGTCAGGCTACGTGCTGACGCACGGGTCAGTGCCAGCGTACGGGCTAGGAATAGGGTATGGCGTAGGGTAAGGCGTAGGGCTGGTGGTGGGTTTCCGTTCCAGGCTAGGGTTAGGGTTAGGGAACGGCAAGGCTTAGGGCACAGGAGAGGGTACGGAAACGTGGGAGGGTCAGGCTACATGCTTACACACCGATCAGTGCCAGCGTACGGACCAGGAGGAGGGTACGGTGTAGGGTAAGGTTTAGGGCTCCTGGTGGGTTTCATTTCCGGCCTAGGGTTAGGGTTAGAGAACGAGAAGCCTTAGGGCACAGGTGAGGGTACAGAAACGTGGGAGGATCAGGCTACGTGCTGACGCACGGGTCAGTGCCAGCGTACAGGCCAGGAGTACGGTACGGCGTAGGGTAAGGCGTAGGGCTGGTGGTGGTTTTCCATTCCGGGCTAGGGTTAGGGTTAGGGAACGGCAAGGCTTAGGTACAGGAGAGGGTACGGAAACGTGGGAGGGTCAGGCTACATGCTTACACACCGGTCAGTGCCAGTGTACGGGCCAGGAGGAGGGTACGGTGTAGGGTAAGTTTTAGGGCTCCTGGTGGGTTTCATTTCCGGCCTAGGTTTAGGGTTAGAGAACGAGAAGCCTTAGGGCACAGGTGAGGGTACGGAAACGTGGGAGGATCAGGCTACGTGCTGACGCACGGGTCAGTGCCAGCGTACAGGCCAGGAGTACGGTACGGCGTAGGGTAAGGTGTAGGGCTGGTGGTGGGTTTCTGTTCCGGGCTAGGGTTAGGGTTAGGGAACGGGAAAGCTTAGGGCACAGGTGAGGGTACGGAAACGTGGGAGAGGCAAGCTACGTGCTGATGTACGGGTCAGTGCCAGTTTACGGGCCAGGAGTAGGGTACGGCGTAGCGTAAGGTGTAGGGCTGGTGGTGGGTTCCGTTCCGGGCTAATGTTAGGGTTAGGGAACAGCAAGTCTTAGGGCACAGGTGAGGGTACGGAAACGTGGGAGAGGCAGGCTACGTGCTGGCGCACAGTTCAGTGCCAGCGTACGGGTCAGGAGTAGGGTACGGCATAGGGTAAGGTGTAGGGCTGGTGGTGGTTTTCCGTTCCGGGCTAGGGTTAGGTTTAGGAAACGGCAAGGCTTAGGGCACAGGTGAGGGTACGGAAACGTGGGAGGGTTAGGCTACGTGCTGACGCATGGGTCAGTGCAAGCGTACGGGCCAGGTGTAGGCTACGGCGTAGGGTAAGGTGTAGGGCTGGTTCTGGGTTTCGGTTCCAGGCTAGGGATAGGGTTAGGGAACGGCAAGGTTTAGGGTAAATTTGAGGGTACAGAAACGTGGGAGGGTCAGGCTACGTGCTGATGCACGGGTCAGTGCCAGTGTACGGGCCAGGAGTAGGCTAAGGCGTAGACTAAGGAGTAAGGCTGGTGGTGGGTTTCCATTCCGGGTTAGGTTTAGGGTTAGGGAACGGCAAGGCTTAGGGCATAGTTGAGGCTACAGAAACGTGGGAGGTTCAGGCTACGTGCTGACGCACGGCTCAGTGCCAGCGTACGGGCCAGGAGTAGGCTATGGCATATGGTAAGGTGTAGAGCTGGTGGTGGGTTTCCTTTCCAGGCTAGGGTTAGGGTTAGGGAATGACAAGGCTTAGGGCACAAGTGAGGGTACGGAAACGTGGGAGGGTCAGTGTACGTGGTGACGCACGGGTCAGTGCCAGCGTACGGGCCAGGAGTAGGCAACGGCGTAGGTTAAGGTGTAGGGCTCGTGGTGTGTTTCCTTTCCAGGCTAGGGTTAGGGTTAGGGAACGGCAAGATTTAGGGCACAGGTGAGGGTACGGAAACGTGGGAGGGTCAGGCTACATGCTGACGCACGGGTCAGTGCCAGCGTACGGGCCAGGAGTAGGGTACGGCATAGGGTAAGGTTTAGGGCTGGTGGTGGGGTTCCGTTCGGGGCTAGGGTTAGGGTTAGGGAACGGCAAGGCTTAGGGCACAGGTGAGTGTACGGAAACGTGGGAGAGGCAGGCTACCTGCTGACGCACGGGTCAGTGCCAGCGTATGGGCCAGGAGCAGGGTACGGTGTAGGGTAAGGTGGAGGGCTGGTGGTGGGTTTCCGTTCCGGGCTAGGGTTAGGTTTATTCAACGGCAAGGCTTAGGGCACATTTGAGGGTATGGAAACGTGGGAGAGGCAGGCTACCTGCTGACGCATGGGTCAGTGCCAGTGTACGGGCCAGGTGTAGGCTACGGTGTAGGGTAAGGCGTATGCCCGGTGGTGGGTTTCTGTTCTGGGCTAGGGTTAGTGTTAGGGAACGGCAAGGCTTAGGGCACAGGTGAGGGTACGGAAACGTGGGAGAGGCAGGCTACGTGCTGACGCACGGGTCAGTGCCAGCGTACGGAGCAGGAGTCGGGTACGGCGTAGGGTAAGGTTTAGGGCTGTTGGTGGGTTTCCTTTCCGGGCTAGGGTTAGGGTTAGGGAAAGGCAAGCCTTAGGGCACCGGTGAGGGTACGGAAACGTTGGAGAGGCAGGCTACGTGCTGACGTACGGGTCAGTGCCTGTTTACGGGCCAGGAGTAGGGTACGGCGTAGCGTAAGGTGTAGGCCTGGTGGTGGGTTCCGTTCCGGGCTAGGGTTAGGGTTAGGGAACGGCAAGGCTTAGGGCACAGGTGAGGGTACAGAAACGTGGGAGAGGCAGGCTACGTGCTGACGCACGGGTCATTGGCAGCGTATGGGCCAGGAGCATGGTACGGTGTAGGGTAAGGTGGAGGGCTGGTGGTGGGTTCCGTTCCGGGCTAGGGTTAGGTTTATGTAACGGCAAGGCTTAGGGCACAGTTGAGGGTATGGAAACGTGGGAGGGTCATGCTATGTGCTGACGCATGGGTCAGTGCCAGTGTACGGGGCAGGTGTAGGCTACGGTGTAGGGTAAGGCGTATGCCCGGTGATGGGTTTCCGTTCCGGGCTAGGGTTAGTGTTAGGGAACTGCAAGGTTTAGCACACAGGTGACGGTACGGAAACTTGGGAGGGTCAGGCTACATGCTTACGCACGGGTCAGTGCCAGTGTACGGGCCAGGAGTAGGCTACGGCGTAGGGTAAGGTGTACGGTTGGTGGTGGGTTTCCATTACGGGCTAGGGTTAGGGTTAGAGAACGACAAGCCTTAGGGCACAGGTGATGGTACAGAAACGTGGGAAGGTCAGGCTACGTGCTGACGCACGGGTCAGTGCCAGCGTACGGGCCAGGAGTACGGTACGGCGTAGGGTAAGGTGTAGGCCTGGTGGTAGGTTTCCGTTCCGGGCTAGGTTTAGAGATAGGAAACGGAAAGGTTTAGGGAACAGGTGATGGTACAGAAACGTGGGAGGGTCAGGCTACGTGCTGACGCACGTGTCATGCCAGCGTATGAGCCAGGAGTAGGCTACAGCGTAGGGTAAGGTGTAGGGCTGGTGTTGGGTTTCCGTTCCGGGCTAGGGTTAGGGTTAGGGAACGGCAAGGCTTTGGGCACAGGTGAGGGTACGGAAACGTGCGAGGGTGAGGCTACGTGCTGACACATGGGTCAGTGCCAGGGTACGGGCCAATTGTAGGCTACGGCGTAGGGTAAGGTGTAGGGCTGGTGGTGGGTTTCAGTTCCGGGCTAAGGTTATGGTTAGGGAACGGCAAGGCTTAGGGCACAGGTGAGGTTACGGAAACGTGGGAGGGTCAGGCTACGTGCTGACGCAAGGGGCAGTGCCTGTGTCTGGGCCAGGTGGAGGCTACGTTGTCGGGTAAGGTGTAGGCTTGGTGCTGGGTTTCTGTTCCGGGGTACAGTTAGGGTTAGGGAACGGCAAGGCTTATGGCACAGGTGAGGGTACGGAAACTTGGGAGGGTCAGGCTACGTGCTGACGCACGGCTCAGTGCCAGCGTATGGGCCACGCGTAGGCTACGGCGTAGGATAAGGTGTAGGGCTGGTGGTGGTTTTCTGTTCCGGGCTAGGGTTAGGGCTAGGGAACGGCAAGGCTTAGGGCACAGGTGAGCGTACGGAAACGTGGGAGAGGCAGGCTTCGTGCTGACACATGGGTCAGTGCTAGCGTACGGGCCAGGAGTAGGGCATGGTTTAGGGTAAGGTTTAGGGCTGGTGGTGGTTTTCCGTTGCGGGTAGGGTTAGGGCTAGGGAACGGCAAGGTTTAGGGCACAGGTGAGGGTACGGAAACGTGGGAGGGTCAGTCTACGTGCTGACGCACGGGTCAGTGCCAGCGTACGGGCCAGGAGTAGGGTACGGCGTAGGTTAAGGTGTAGGGCTCGTGTTGGGTTTCCGTTCCGGGCTAGGGTTAGGGTTAGGGAACGGCAAGGCTTAAGATACAGGTGAATGTATGGAAACGTGGGAGTGTCAGGCTACATGCTGACGCACAGGTCAGTGCCAGGATACGGGCCAGGAGTAGGCTATGGCGTAGGGTAAGGTGTAGGGCTGGTGGTGGGTTTCCATTCCGGGCTAGGGTTAGGGTTATGGAACGGCAAGGCTTAGGGCACAGGTGACAGTACGGAAACGTGGGAGGGTCAGGCTACATGCTTACGCACCGGTCAGTGCCAGAGTACGGGCCAGGAGTAGGATACGGCGTAGGGTAAGGTTTAGGGCTGGTGGTGGGTTTCCATTCCGGGCTAGGGTTAGGGTTAGAGAACGACAAGGCTTAGGGCACAGGTGAGGGTACGGAAACGTGGGAGAGGCAGGCTACGTGCTGATGCACGGGTCAGTGCCAGTGTATGGGCCAGGAGTAGACTACGGCGTACGGTAAGGGGTAGGGCTGGTGGTGGCTTTCCGTTCCGGGCTAGGGTTAGGGTTAGGGAACGGCAAGGCTTAGGGCACAGGTGAGGTTACGGAAACGTGGGAGGGTCAGGCTACGTGCTGACGCATTTGTCACTGCCAGCGTACGGGCCAAGTGTAGGCTACGGCGTAAGGTATGGCGTATGCCCGGTGGTGGGTTTCCGTTTCGGGCTAGGGTTAGGGTTAGGGAACGGCAAGGCTTAGGGCACAGGTGTGGGTACGGAAACGTGGGAGGGTCAGACTACATGCTTACGCACGTGTCAGTGCCAGCGTACGGGCCAGGAGTAGGGTACGGCGTAGGGTAAAGTTTAGGGCTTGTGGTGGGTTTCCATTCCGGGCTAGGGTTAGGGTTAGAGAACGACAAACCTTAGGGAACAGGTGAGTGTACGGAAATGTGGGAGGGTCAGGCTACGTGCTAACGCACGGATCAGTGCCAACGTACGGGCCAGGAGTACGGTACGGCGTAGGGTAAGGTGTAGGGCGGGTCGTGGGTTTCCGTTTCAGGCTAGGGTTAGGTTTAGGGAACGGCAAGTCTTAGGGCACAGGTGAGTGTACAGAAACATGGGAGGTTCAGGCTATGTGCTGACGCACAGGTCAGTGCCAACATATGGGTCAGGAGTAGGGTACTGCGTAGGGTAAGGTGTAGGGCTGGTGTTGGGTTTCCGTTCCGGGCTAGGGTTAGGGTTAGGGAACGGCAAGGCTTAGGGCACAGGTGAGGGTACAGAAACGTGGGAGTGGCAGGTTACGTGCTGACGCACGGGTCAGTGCCAGCGTACGGGCCAGGAGTAGGGTACGGCGTAGGTTAAGGTGTAGGGCTCGTTTTGGGTTTCCGTTCCGGGCTAGGATTAGGGTTAGGGAAAGGCAAGGCTTAAGGTACAGGTGAGTGTATGGAAACGTGGAGGGTCAGGCTACATGCTGACGCACAGGTCAGTGCCAGGATACGGGCCAGGAGTAGGCTATTGCGTAGGGTAAGGTGTAGGGCTGGTGGTGGGTTTCCATTCCGGGCAAGGGTTAGGGTTAGGGAACGGCAAGGCTTAGGGCACAGGTGACGGTACGGAAACGTGGGAGGGTCAGGCTACATGCTTACGCACCGGTCAGTGCCAGCGTACGGGCCAGGAGTAGGATACGGCGTAGGGTAAGGTTTAGGGCTGGTGGTGGGTTTCCATTCCGGGCTAGGGTTAGGGTTAGAGAACGACAAGCCTTAGGGCACAGGTGAGTGTACGGAAACGTGGGAGGGTCAGGCTACGTGCTGACGCATGGGTCAGTGCCAGCGTACGGGCCAGGAGTACGGTACGGCGTAGGGTAAGGTGTAGGGCTGGTGGTGGGTTTCCGTTTCGGGCTAGGTTTATGGTTAGGGAACGGCAAGCCTTAGGGAACAGGTGAGGGTACGGAAATGTGGGAGGGTCAGGCTACATGCTGACGCACAGGTCAGTGCCAGGGTACGGGCCAGGAGTAGGCTATGGCGTAGGGTATAGTGTAGGGCTGGTGGTGGTTTTCCATTCCGGGCTAGAGTTAGGGTTAGGGAAATGCAAGGCTTAGGGCACAGGTGACGGTACGGAAACGTGGGAGTGTCAGGCTACGTGTTGACGCACAGATCATTGCCAGCGTACGGGCCAGGAGTAGGGTACGGCGTAGGGTAAGGTGTAGGGCTGGTGGTGGGTTTCTGTTCCGGGCTAGGGTTAGGGTTAGGGAACGGCAAGGCTTAGGGCAAAGGTGAGGGTACGAAAACGTGGGAGAGGCAGGCTACATGCTGACGCACGTGTCAGTGCCCGCGTACGGGCCAGGAGTAGGGTATGGCGTAGGGTAAGGTTTAGGCCTGGTGGTAGGTTTCTGTTCCGGACTAGGTTTAGGGATAGGAAACGGAAAGGTTTAGGGAACAGGTGATGGTACAGAAACGTGGGAGGGTCAGGTTACGTGCTGACGAACGGCTCAGTGCCAGTGTACGTGCCAGTTGTAGGCTACAGCGTAGGGTAAGGTTTAGGGCTGGTGGTGGATTTCCGTTCCGGGCTAGGGTTAGGGTTAGGGAACGACAAGGCTTAGGGAA